>NC_060185.1:93053052-93140552 GCF_021184085.1 Oncorhynchus gorbuscha | reverse complement strand
TGTGACCTGGGATAGGGGTCATTCTGTTTGATAATATTTCGACTGCAAAGTGGTGTTCCTTTCCATAGTATTAGGGTCTGTGAAAAGAAAGTTAATTATTTTACCTGCTAATTTACCTGCTTGGGAATTTTGCTGATACACGTGTTCTGTCCAATCTATGGTGTTATGTCTCCCCCTGCAGCTGTCCATGTTCACATGCAGTGTGATGTATTTGGAATCAGCCTCAAAGCCTGGCCCTAACCATTGCCTGGACCTGACCAAATCCTGGATCTGACCATTGCCTGGACCTGAGCAAAGCCTGGATCTGACCATTGCCTGGACCTGACCATTGCCTGGACCTGACCATTGCCTGGACCTGACCATTGCCTGGACCCGACCAAAGCCTGGACCTGACCATTGCCTGGATCTGACCAAAGCCTGGATCTGACCATTGCCTGGACCTGACCATTGCCTGGACCTGACCATTGCCTGGACCTGACCATTGCCTGGACCTGACCAAAGCCTGGACCTGACCATTGCCTGGTGTTCTAAATATCAGGGTTGGTGTCAATTGCATTTCAATTCCAGTCACTTCAGAAAGTAAAACAAAATTCAACATTTTACTCATTTGAAAAGCATTGAAGTGAATTGGAATTGAGATTTCAGTGTGCTTCCTGAATTGACTGGGTTTTGAAAATGGAATTGACTCCAACCCTGCTAAATACCATTCCCATTGGGTATGTAAGCTGGTGTTGTACCACATGGTCTGTATCTCAGGCTTGCTAAGCCTCTGGCTGATTGGTGACAGTCAGTCTAAGACAGTTGGAACGTAGTTAAATGGGGCGGTAGGGTAGCCTAGCAGTTCAGAGCGCTGGAAAGGGAAAGAGGAAAGGGGGAAAGCTAGTCAGTTGTACATCTGAATGCATTCAACTGAAATGTGTCTTCTGCATTTAACCCAAACCTCTCTGAATCAGAGGGTCAGTAACTGAAAGATTGCTGATTCAAATCCCCTATCTGACTACGTGAAAAATCTGCCGATGTGCGCTAAAGCAAGGCCCTTAACCCTAATTGCTTCTGTAAGTTGCCCTGGATAAGAGCGTCTGCTAAATGTGAATGGTAAGGTTTGTATCAGTCTGTGGCTGGCTCCATCAGGTAATTAGTACTCTGTCCACACTAGTTAATTACAGTATGTTCTGCTTCTTGGCTATTTGGGCCATATCACTGTTCCCTGTAAATCAGCCATAAAAACACCTTGTTGTTCCCTGTCTCATGAACCAAGTCACAGTCATTCCCCTCTTCTCCTGGCCTTGGGACTTGACTTGATAATGTCCTGTCATTGCTGTAAGTAGGAGTGAATTCCCATCCTGGCATCCGGCCACAGCATCCTTCATGTCCTATCCATTACCTAGAGTGCATTCCAAACCTCACCCTATTCCATATAGAGTGCCCAATATGCCCTGGTCAAAAGTGGTGCACTATATAGGTAATAGGGAACTATTTGGGATGCACCCTAGTCTTGACTTGGGGCAGAGACAATTTTCTAGAGACTCAAAACAAAGTTGTACCATTCCATCATTACATCACCTGTATGCTTATTAGGAAAAGACTCGAGGAGAGAGGAGAGGGAGAAGTCCATCAACACATATTAAAAACATTCATTGTAGAAACTTGTCCCATGAGCACACAGGAACACTAAAATATGTATTAGGTCAGGATGTAAGCAAAGCCAACCTTAATGTAACAGTGTTGCTTCCGTCCCTCTCCTTTTTTTAGGGGGGGGGGGGTCAAGGTCAGTTATTGTCAAGGTCAGTTATTGAGGTTAGGTATTGACCTTGAAATGAACAGTTTTGTCAAGGTCAGTTATTGAGGTAAGGTATTGACCTTGACATTAGCTGACCTTGATTTAAATACTTTAAAAAAATATATATATATCATCAAACCTGCGTCAATACATACTGTTTTGGCGGATACTATTAAAATTCAACTCTTCACAGAGAATATCTATCAAGGTCGTTGTGGTGAACAACGACCAGAGTAATGCATGATTAAAGGTTGTCAGTGTTTCTGATTGGAAAAGGTCAGCGTTAGCTACCTGTATCCCTCTGAATACCAAGTACCACTCCTACCACTACCCTGTTCTCCAAGGTCTCATTTCCTAACGACTTCATTTTGTCTATATATTAATATACCCTATTATGGTGTCATCAATCACTTTCATAAGGACATTTATGATGCAAATATTAAGGCCCAATTAATTATATTGAAGATTGCAAAGTAAAAAATGATATATTTCATATTTTCTGTCTGCCAGTGGACTATCAAATCAAATCAAATCAAATCAAATTTTATTTGTCACATACACATGGTTAGCAGATGTTAATGCAGTTCCGGCAGTGATAACCAACAAGTAATCTAACTAACAATTCCAAAACTACAGTCTTATACACAGTGTAAGGGGATAAGGAACATATTTTACAACCTTCAAATAGAACAGGTTCCCTCGCCTCTCTGTACCGGTGTACAGCAGCTGTAGTAAACACATTTGAGGAATGAAATCGACCCGTGCACCAGGATGACATCGTCTGCAACACAAATGGCACCCTATTCCCTATATAGTGCAGTACTTTAGACCAGGGTCCCATAGGGTATATACAGAGATTTATGGAGAATAGGGCTCCATATGGGAAGGGCACAACCAATTGGTTTACCAGGAACAGATGGTGAGGACAGGGGGAACATGAGACGAATTCACGTAGGGGATAGGAGGCCGTTCCAGATGCAGGCCAAGTTCTCAATGGGGGGGGGGAGCTTGGGGTTGAGCTCCTCAGGTGTATAGTAAGTCAAGTGGGAGTCTAAACTGTGAAATAGGTTTTGACTGTCAGGCTCGGCTTATACTTACACACACTACCAGTACGGTAATGGGTTTGGTCAGAGGGCTTTTGTAATGGTGTCGTCAAAAATGTAATACACTTCACAGAGAGTATTGTAGTGAATAGGGGTCATTCATTTTAACATGTTGGAGTGTATGAGATTGACCTGTAATATGTGTTAATATGCTGGAGTGTATGAGATTGACCTGTAATACAGTGTTAATATGCTGGAGTGTATGAGATTGACCTGTAATATGTGTTAATATGCTGGAGTGTATGAGATTGACCTGTAATACAGTGTTAATATGCTGGAGTGTATGAGATTGACCTGTAATACAGTGTTAATATGCTGGAGTGTATGAGATTGACCTGTAATACAGTGTTAATATGCTGGAGTGTATGAGATTGACCTGTAATACAGTGTTAATATGCTGGAGTGTATGAGATTGACCTGTAATACAGTGTTAATATGCTGGAGTGTATGAGATTGACCTGTAATACAGTGTTAATATGCTGGAGTGTATGAGATTGACCTGTAATACAGTGTTAATATGCTGGAGTGTATGAGATTGACCTGTAATACAGTGTTAATATGCTGGAGTGTATGAGATTGACCTGTAATACAGTGTTAATATGCTGGAGTGTATGAGATTGACCTGTAATATGTGTTAATATGCTGGAGTGTATGAGATTGACCTGTAATACAGTGTTATATGCTGTTAATATGCTGGAGTGTATGAGATTGACCTGTAATACAGTGTTAATATGCTGGACTGGAGTGTATGAGATTGACCTGTAATACAGTGTTAATATGCGTGTATGAGATTGACCTGTAATACAGTGTTAATATGCTGGAGTGTATGAGATTGACCTGTAATACAGTGTTAATATGCTGGAGTGTATGAGATTGACCTGTAATACAGTGTTAATATGCTGGAGTGTATGAGATTGACCTGTAATACAGTGTTAATATGCTGGAGTGTATGAGATTGACCTGTAATACAGTGTTAATATGCTGGAGTGTATGAGATTGACCTGTAATACAGTGTTAATATGCTGGAGTGTATGAGATTGACCTGTAATACAGTGTTAATATGCTGGAGTGTATGAGATTGACCTGTAATACAGTGTTAATATGCTGGAGTGTATGAGATTGACCTGTAATACAGTGTTAATATGCTGGAGTGTATGAGATTGACCTGTAATACAGTGTTAATATGCTGGAGTGTATGAGATTGACCTGTAATACAGTGTTAATATGCTGGAGTGTATGAGATTGACCTGTAATATGTGTTAATCTGCTGGAGTGTATGAGATTGTCCTGTAATACAGTGTTAATATGCTGGAGTGTATGAGATTGACCTGTAATACAGTGTGTTCAGAAGGTATTCAGACCCCTTGACTTTTTCCACATTTTGTTACGTTACAGTCTCATTCTATAATTGATCAAATAAAATAAAAATCCTCATGAATCTACACACAACACCCCATAATGACAAAGCGAAAACAGGTTTTTAGAAATGTTTGCAAATGTATTACAAATAAAAAGCAGAAATACCTTAATTACATAAGTAATCAGACTCTTTACTATGAGGCTCAAAATTGATCTCAGGTGTATCCTTCAGATGTTTCTACAACTTGTACCTGTGGTAAATTCAATCGATTGGACATGATTTGCAAAGGCACACACCTGTCTATATAAAGGTCCCACTGTTGACAGTGCAAGTCAGAGCAAAAACCAAGCAATGAGGTTGTCATGACTCCTGTGAAGATCTGAAGGATCAGGTTGCAGTGGGTCCACTCCACAGTACCCTCTTTCTCTCTCTCAGAGGTAGAGGGGGAGGGGGCCCCTTTATGGCGGTCGTAAAATATATATATTTTTTTACATCAGATCAGAACACATGAAGATGTAGCTACATGTTGAAATGGTTAAGAACTACAACTCTACCAGAGAACAAGATCAGAGGACGTGGAGATCATTCCCACGTTGAAATGGCTAAGAAATCTATGAACTAAAGAACAATTATTCAGTCTGCAGCTGTTTAAATACTTTAGTCTGGTGAACGCAAACGATCTAAGAAGATTGGTACTCTGAAGTATCCATCCTAACAACCTACGATTTTGATCTCTGGTCGACAAACCAGAGGCTCTCTGTCGACTGACTATCCAGCAGACGGACCGGCAATCGCAGAGAGGCAGACACTTGTAAATATGTAAATTGCAATTTATTTTCCAATGAGCGTGTTTTCATGTTCAAAGTATTAACAATTTCTATGTATGGAGTGAATCTACTCTGAGTTTCCTGCTCTTGAACTGCCCCACCCCTTTCCTTTGTCTACAAAGCCGTCATGTTGGCTTAGCCCACTAAGGACTTGCCTATCATGATAGTAACCAATGTACTACCTATTGTGTGTGTTTTTATGTAATTATGTGATTTGATTAGTTAGTTAGTAAATAAATAATTAAACCAATTTTTATATCGCTGATTCATGATCTAGGCTAGGGTTCATGCAGATATCCAAGGGTTTGCGACATTCAGAATATGCCTGATGAGGTGATAATATATTAATAAGTGACTGCAATCAATAAGATATGAAAATATCTGAAGAGGTATTCAGGAAATAAATACTCTAAACCTTTTCCCGGGGTGCCCCAACTGCCTAGTTAATTAAAGTTACAAGATTTGTTTAATCTCGTAATTAAATTACACATAGAGAATTGATTTGATAATAAACCGTCTTCACATTTAATGATAGGAAACGACATGACAAGGTCAAATAAACTGTCCGTAGAGCTCCAAGACAGGATTGTGTCGAGGCACAGATCTGGGGATGGGTACCAAAACATTTCCGCAGCATTGAAGGCTCCCAAGAACACAGGGGCCTCCATAATTCTTAAATGGAAGAAGTTTGGAACCACCAAGACTCTTCCTAGAGCTGGCTGCCCGGCCAAACAGAGCAATCGGGGGAGAATGGCCTTGGTCAGGGACAGAGCTCCAGAGTTCCTCTGTGGAGATGGGAGAACCTTCCAGAAGGACACCCATCTCTGCAGGACTCCACCAATCAGGCCTTTATGGTAGAGTGGCCAGACGCAAGCCACTCCACAGTAAAAGGCACACGAAGGCCCACTTACAGTTTGCCAAAAGGCACCTAAAGACTCCCAGACCATGAGAAACAAGATTCTCTGGTCTGATGTAACCAAGATCTAACTATTTGGTCTGAATGCCAAGCGTCACATCTGGAGGAAACCTGTCACCATCCCTACGGTGAAGCATGGTGGTGGCAGCATCATGCTGTGGGGATGTTTTTCAGAAGCAGGGACTGGGAGACTAGTCAGGATCGAGGTATAGATGAATGGAGCAAAGTCCAGCGAGATCCTTGATGAAAACCTGCTCCAGAGCGCTCAGACCTCAGACTGGGGTGAAGGTTCACCTTCCAACAGGACAACAACCTTAAGCACACAGCCAAGATAAAGCAAGAGTGGCTGAGGGACAAGACTCTGAATTTACTTGAGTGGCCCAGGGAGACCCCGGACTTGAACCCGATCTAACATCTCTGAAATATAGCAGTGCAGCGATGCTCCCCACCCAACCTCACAGAGCTTGAGAGGATCTGCAGAGAAGAATGGGAGAAACACATCGAATACAGGTGTGCCAAGCTTGTAGTGCCACACTCAAGAGGAATCCAGGCTGTAATCGCTGCCAAAGGTGCTTCAACAAAGTACTGAGTAAAGAGTCTGAATACTTACGGTAATCTAATATTTCCGTTTTTTTTTGTATAAATTTGCAACAATTTATAAAAACCTGTTTTTGCTTTGTTTTTATGGGGTATTGTGTGTAGTTTTATGAGGGAAAAGACTATATAATCAATTTTAGAAAAAGTCTGTAACGTAACAAAATGTGGAAAGGTGTTTGAATACTTTCCGAATGCACTGTATCTGCCTTGAAAAGGAAGTGAAAAATCTGTTTGATGTGCCCTTGAGCAAGGCACTTTACTCTAATTGCGCCAGGGTCACCGTTGCTAAACGCTGACCCTGGCCATGACCCCACATTCCGAGGGTGTCTCTGATGGTAATCTCTATGCAAAAAAAAGTTTTCATCTCACACACGTGTCTACTAACTACTTGTGAAATAGGACAAATATAACACCTAACAATTTATTATTATTACCTCATGTCACTGAAGGGAAATTGGAAAAGGTCATGCTCACTGAAATACCTAAATGAGGCAAGAGAGAGACAGAAAGAGAGTGAGAAATAGAGAGAGAGAGAAAAAGTCTCAGAAATAGGGAGGGAGAGTGACAGAAAGGGGGAGAGAGAGTGATAGAAAGGGGGAGAGAGTGTGATAGAAAGGGGGAGAGAGAGTGATAGAAAGGGGAGAGAGAGTGATAGAAAGGGGGAGAGAGTGACAGAAGGGGGAGAGAGAGTGACACAAATAGATGGAGAGAGTGACAGAAAAAGGGAGAGAGTGTCAGAAAGGGGTAGAGAGAGTGACAGAAATACAGTGACAGAGAGAGAGAGAGAGAGAGAGAGAGAGAGAGAGAGAGAGAGAGAGAGAGGAGAGAGAGAGAGAGAGAGAGATTAATTAGAGTCTTGACCCTGTGCTTCCCATTCTAGAGAGAGAGAGAGAGAGAGAGAGAGAGAGAGAGAGAGAGAGAGAGAGAGAGAGAGAGTGACAGAAATACAGAGTGACAGAGAGAGAGAGAGAGAGAGAGAGAGAGAGAGAGAGAGAGAGAGAGAGAGAGAGAGAGAGAGAGAGACGAGAGAGAGAGAGAGAGAGAGAGAGAGAGAGAGAGAGAGAGAGAGAGAGAAGAGAGAGAGTGAGAGAGAGAGAGAGAGAGAGAGAGAGAGAGAGAGAGAGAGAGAGAGAGAGAGAGAGAGAGAGAGAGAGAGAGAGAGAGAGAGAGAGAGAGAGAGAGAGTATCAGAAAGCGGGAGCGAGAGTGACAGAAAGAGTCTCGCTGTGATTCCCTGACACCCGTAGGTTGATGGGAGTGGTATTATGAGTGACTTGGCCTATAGAACGCCCGTCCATCGCTCTAACATTTATGGGAATGGAGAGGGGCTGAGTGGGGATGTTCAACTCGGAAGTCAGGGTACCGTCCAGGAATCTCTCATCGGCCCCAGAGTCAATGAGGATCCAGAGAGATTTAGACTGGTTTTCCCACAGCAGAATGGCATGAAAAAGGGAAGCAGCAAAGTTCTCCATGTGGCCCACCGGAGTACTCGCTCCTACCGGTGAGCCTGGTCTTTTAAAGGATGAGAGGACACAAAATCCCGCAATACAGGCATATCTTCGTGTTGATCCTGTATTGCCGTTCCGCTGGCGACAGCCCAGCTCTACCTAGTTGCATAGGCTCGGGAAGCTGTGACTCGGGTGCCTTCGGCAACTCTCGGGGGAGGTTGGGAAGCCTCGGGTTCTCTCGGCAACAGGACCATCGAGGACTTCCGGGATGACTCGGAGGCAAGGTGGAATCCCTGGGCGTGCGAGTGAAATCGAATTTCCTCTCCCTCCGTTGTTCCTGTAATCGCCCATCGATTTGGAATCAATAACCTTCTTCACCTCCCCCACAAACCCCTCTAAACTAACGCATATGGCGGGCTGCTGTTCCCATACAGCAGTAACACAGGTGAAAGTCCTCCCGGACATCAGCGTGATGAGGTAAGCTATCTGGAGTGATCCGAGGGGAAGGAGGGCACACTGAGCTAGGAACGCCCGACAGGTGCTCGGCTCTCCATTGAAGTGTTCTGGAGGAGGTAAGTGGGGCTCCCAAGAAGGTGGAGTGACCGGTGAGACGATGCTACGAACAGCTGAGTTACTGAGAGGCTGTGGGGTTACTACCGTGGTAGGCTGCCACCCAGACAACCCATGGAATTGCTCCAGCAGCATGTCCCACTCCCGGTCATGGCGTTCTGCCAACGTTTGAACCCCCTCCATACGGCCACGAAGCAACTCCTCCTGCCTACCGATGGTGGCTCCTTGGGAGGAGATGGCATTGCAGCAGCTGGCCCGGGTCTGCTGGGTTAGTCGTGGCCAGCTCGTACTAACACGTTGCAGTTAAAACCTAGATGCAGACAACATCTCGAAGTAACAACAGTTTATTAATCCAACAAGGGCAGGCAAGAGACAGGTCAACGGCAGGCAGAGGTCAGGGTCAGGGTAGGCAGAGGTCAGTAATGCAAATAGGTGGGGAAAAGGTACAGGATGGCAGGCAGGCTCAGGGTCAGGGTAGGCAGAGGTCAGTAATCCATATAGGTATGTCAAAGGTACAGGAAGGCAGGCAGGCGGGCTCAGGGTCAGGGTCATTATATTTTTTTATCATAGGTAATTTTACGAAAATCGAAATTTAGCAAGCTAGCTGGCTAATGATAGCTAGTCAATGATAATGATAGCTAGTCAACTAGCTTGCTAAATTGCAATTTTTTGTAAATCAACTTTAACTTTATGGTGTTATGACACGAGCATGAAATTGTAATTCTGGTTGTTTAAACTTCTTTGGAATAGGGGGCATTATTTTCATGTCCGGATCAAAAGCGTGTTCAAAGTAACAGCTACTCAGGCCCAGAAGCTAAGATATGCATAGTATTAGTAGATTTGGATGGGAAACACTCTGAAGTTTCTAAAACTGTTTGAATGATGTCTGTAAGAATAACAGAGCTTATTTGGCAGGCGAAACCCCGAGGACAAACCATTCAGAACTCTTTTTTTTTTAGGTCACTCTCTTTTAGATGGATTTCAATGGGAATCCAGATTTCTAAGGGATTTGCTTGCAGTTCCTATCGCTTCCACTGGATGTCAACAGTCTTTAGAAATTGGTTGAGGTTTTTCCTTTGAGAAATGAAGAAGTAGCACTGTTCAGAACGAGGGTAGAGAGAAGTGTACTCTTTGTTAGAGGCGCGTGACCTGAAAGCTCGCTACACTTTATTTTCCTCCGGTATTGAACGTAGTTTATCCCGTCTTAAATATGATTATTTACATTACAAAATACCTAAAGTTGTATTAGGAAAGTTGTTTGAAATGTTTGGACAAAGATTACAGGTAACTTATGAGATATTTTGTAGTCATGTTGCGCGAATTGGAACCAGTGTTTTTCTGGATCAAACGCACAGTAGGTTTTGGATATATATCGACGGAATGAATCGAACAAAAGGACCATTTGTGATGTTTATGGGACATATTGGAGTGCCAACAGAAGAAAATTGTCAAAGATAAAGCATGAATTATATCTTTATTTCTGCGTTTTGTGTTGCGCCTGGCGGGTTGAAATATGATTGTATGTGTTTGTTTGCTGGGGTGCTGTCCTCAGATAATCGCATCGTTTGCTTTCGCCATAGAGACTTTTTGAAATCTGACACGTTGCCTAGATTAACAACAAGTATAGCTTTAATTTGGTGTATTGCATGTGTGATTTCATGAAAGTTATGATTTTTATAGTAATTTATTTGACTTTGGCGCTCAGCGTTTTCACTGGATGTTGGCCAGGTGGGACGGTAGCGTGTCAAACAGTGGATGTAAAGAATCTAGCTAGCTAAAGAATTTACTGCAATTTGAACGTACACTTTTGTAAGCTTGCCTTACTGATAGTTGCCATGCAATGCAGATAGATGAAATAACATAGCTAGCTATGTTCTTGCTTATTGTGCAGTGGATTATAAAAATAAAAATACCTGTATGCCTATGGATGTGTAGCTAGCTATCTAGCCGATCTATGGATGTGTAGCTCGCTATCTAGCCGATCTATGGATGTGTAGCTAGCTATCTAGCCGATCTATGGATGTGTAGCTCGCTATCTAGCCGATCTATGGATGTGTAGCTAGCTATCTAGCCGATCTATGGATGTGTAGCTAGCTATCTAGCCGATCTATGGATGTGTAGCTCGCTATCTAGCCGATCTATGGATGTGTAGCTCGCTATCTAGCCGATCTATGGATGTGTAGCTCGCTATCTAGCCGATCTATGGATGTGTAGCTCGCTATCTAGCCGATCTATGGATGTGTAGCTCGCTATCTAGCCGATCTATGGATGTGTAGCTCGCTATCTAGCCGATCTATGGATGTGTAGCTAGCTATCTAGCCGATCTATGGATGTGTAGCTCGCTATCTAGCCGATCTATGGATGTGTAGCTCGCTATCTAGCCGATCTATGGATGTGTAGCTCGCTATCTAGCCGATCTATGGATGTGTAGCTCGCTATCTAGCCGATCTATGGATGTGTAGCTCGCTATCTAGCCGATCTATGGATGTGTAGCTCGCTATCTAGCCGATCTATGGATGTGTAGCTAGCTATCTAGCCGATCTATGGATGTGTAGTTAGCTATCTAGCCGATCTATGGATGTGTAGCTCGCTATCTAGCCGATCTATGGATGTGTAGCTAGCTATCTAGCCGATCTATGGATGTGTAGCTAGCTATCTAGCCGATCTATGGATGTGTAGCTCGCTATCTAGCCGATCTATGGATGTGTAGCTAGCTATCTAGCCGATCTATGGATGTGTAGCTAGCTATCTAGCCGATCTATGGATGTGTAGCTCGCTATCTAGCCGATCTATGGATGTGTAGCTCGCTATCTAGCCGATCTATGGATGTGTAGCTCGCTATCTAGCCGATCTATGGATGTGTAGCTAGCTATCTAGCCGATCTATGGATGTGTAGCTCGCTATCTAGCCGATCTATGGATGTGTAGCTAGCTATCTAGCCGATCTATGGATGTGTAGCTAGCTATCTAGCCGATCTATGGATGTGTAGCTCGCTATCTAGCCGATCTATGGATGTGTAGCTAGCTATCTAGCCGATCTATGGATGTGTAGCTAGCTATCTAGCCGATCTATGGATGTGTAGCTCGCTATCTAGCCGATCTATGGATGTGTAGCTAGCTATCTAGCCGATCTATGGATGTGTAGCTCGCTATCTAGCCGATCTATGGATGTGTAGCTCGCTATCTAGCCGATCTATGGATGTGTAGCTCGCTATCTAGCCGATCTATGGATGTGTAGCTAGCTATCTAGCCGATCTATGGATGTGTAGCTCGCTATCTAGCCGATCTATGGATGTGTAGCTAGCTATCTAGCCGATCTATGGATGTGTAGCTCGCTATCTAGCCGATCTATGGATGTGTAGCTCGCTATCTAGCCGATCTGTTTACGGACCGAAACACTTGGTATACATATAGGTTCAGAACCTAGCTATGAATCGAAACTATCATAGCCAGTTGTATCAACTTCAAAACAGTCTGAATGACCTTCATGAAGCCTATGGATTGAGTAGAATTTAATATAACTTTGTGCCAAGGATAAAAGTCATGTATACATGTAGTTATTACCATGCATACGATCCCCACATTGTAGCCTGTATATGTAATATATTCACTGATCATGTACTCTACCGTGGCAAATAAAAGGCGCAGTTCAGGTATGAATGTCTTTGGGATTATTTGTCAGTCTTATCCAATACCAGGAGTATCACATTCCAGTCTTTGAATGACGCTGTGTCTGCATGTATGTATTACAATTATACACTTTAACAGTGTTTACCAATCTTGGTCCTGAGACATCAATGGTTACACATTGTAACTAATAGACTAGAAACAGGATTTAACTAGTTAAAGGCTGATTTGAAATTAATATATACAGAAATAGAACTACACTTCCTATGCATCATGTAAATACTCTAAAACTGGTTCATCTCAATATCTAATGCCCTTCATCTGCATTGATCTGATAAACACAGGATAGGTGTAGCATTTCATCAAATGAGAGACCTCATTTTAACCAGTACTTTATTGAAAGTTCATTATCCAAGGGTTATAAATACATAATACATGCATTATAAATATTATAATTGTATAAATACAAGTTCAGTCTGTATTTCAATGCACATCTGATGTGCATTATAAACACAGGAAGAAAGAGGTGGCTAGAGAGGTCTAAAAGACAGAAAGGGAAAGAGGTAAGAAGAGAGGAGCAGGGAAGACAGCATATGATTAATGAATCACAGTGCTACCCTAATATTCTCTCAGTTCATCACAATTACATAATAGTGTCTCTAGTCAGCCCCCCGAAGGTTATCTTAAGAGCGGGTGAGAGGGCAATGATGGGAATGGGGTTTGGCATCCTCTCTCACATCAAAACATATCTACAGACGAGAGACAGATGGAGAGAGCATGTTTAAGCCTTGTTTTTTATTTTTTTTTATTCTAACATTGTTAGTCATCATAATCATCAGGAGGTGAAATGCAAAACTCAACTCAAATCAAATCAAAGTTTATTTGTCACATGCACCAAATACAACAGTGAAATGCTTAAGGCTCTAACCAACAGTGCAATTTCTATTTAAAAAAAACTGACCGGTAAAACTGACCTTGGTAACAGGTAAAACTAACCTTGGATCATTAACTCTGGGACTACTGCATCACTATCTGTATTTCAATGTAAATGTCACGGATCCCCCTGGTACTCATGCTCATTCTGTTCACCAGTTCCGGAGGTCACCGGCTTTCTAGGCTTCACTGAACGGGATTCATTATCATCAACCCCAGGAATGTCTTGTCTGATTACACACACCTGGTTCCCCTTTTCCCTGATTAGTATGTTATATATGTGCCCTCTGTTCCCTCTGTCTTTGTCGGTTATTGTTCCCATGTCCGTTGATGATGTGAGTACCTATGCGTTGATGATGTGAGTACCTATGCGTTGATGATGTGAGTACCTATGCGTTGATGATGTGAGTACCTATGCGTTGATGATGTGAGTACCTATGCGTTGATGATGTGAGTACCTATGCGTTGGTGGTGTGAGTACCTCTGTGTTGGTGGTGTGAGTACCTCTGTGTTGGTGGTGTGAGTACCTCTGTGTTGGTGGTGTGAGTACCTCTGTGTTGGTGGTGTGAGTACCTCTGTGTTGGTGGTGGGAGTACCTATGTGTTGTTGGTGGTGTGAGTACCTATGCGTTGGTGGTGTGAGTACCTATGTGTTGGTGGTGTGAGTACCTATGTGTTGGTGGTGTGAGTACCTATGCGTTGGTGGTGTGAGTACCTCTGTGTTGGTGGTGTGAGTACCTCTGTGTTGGTGGTGTGAGTACCTCTGTGTTGGTGGTGTGGGAGTACCTCTGTGTTGATGGTGTGAGTACCTATGCGTTGGTGGTGTGAGTACCTCTGTGTTGGTGATGTGAGTACCTATGCGTTGGTGGTGTGAGTACCTCTGCGTTGGTGGTGTGAGTACCTATGCATTGGTGGTGTGAGTACCTATGCGTTGGTGGTGTGAGTACCTATGCGTTGGTGGTGTGAGTACCTCTGTGTTGGTGATGTGAGTACCTATGCGTTGGTGGTGTGAGTACCTCTGTGTTGGTGGTGTGAGTACCTATGCGTTGGTGGTGTGAGTACCTATGCGTTGGTGGTGTGAGTACCTATGTGTTGGTGGTGTGAGTACCTATGTGTTGGTGGTGTGAGTACCTATGTGTTGGTGGTGTGAGTACCTATGTGTTGGTGGTGTGAGTACCTATGCGTTGGTGGTGTGAGTACCTATGCGTTGGTGGTGTGAGTACCTATGTGTTGGTGGTGTGAGTATCTATGCGTTGGTGGGGTGAGTACCTATGTGTTGGTGGTGTGAGTACCTATGCGTTGGTGGTGTGAGTACCTATGCGTTGGTGGTGTGAGTACCTATGCGTTGGTGGTGTGAGTACCTATGTGTTGGTGGTGTGAGTACCTATGTGTTGGTGGTGTGAGTACCTATGCGTTGGAGGTGTGAGTACCTATGCAATGGTGATGTGAGTACCTATGCGATGGTGCAGCTGTTATGCTGCATGCTTTATATATATTGTGCGTTACAGGTATCGTCCCGTGTCGGTCAACGAGGTTTACCCTCGCTCTTTTGTTTGGGGTACAGCCCAGTGTTTTTGTATACACGCTTCTCTTCGGTGTATTAAAAACCACTATTGTGTATTCCTGTGCCTGCCTCCAAAATCCTTTATACCAGCATGACAGTAAAGCATCTCTTTAATAATACTTCCTGTTGACCTGACCAAGTGAACTCCCACCTCTGATCATGTTGTGCCCTCTATGTAGCCAGTTCAGATGAGAGAGGGATTCTCCGACACAGTTGATATAACCCTAGAGGATTTATGGAGAAGAGGAGAGATGGATGAAGTGAAGGAGAGAGACAGTTATTGAGAAAATAAGGTAGTAAGAGTCAGTTTTCAACAGGAAACTGTGTGTGTGGCCTCAACTGTTGTCCACACCACACTAAGTGGCTGCAGAGTACTTTATGCTGAAAAACATGAACGGAAACACAAGGACAAACAATATAGCATAGTTGTAGAAATAATGAAGTGTCTTACTATTCTCCATGGTTGGCCCTCTTGCCTATTCTTGGAAGGTGGAAGGAGCCACAGTTACACCTGAGCCTGCTTACAGCACAACACAACACAATGCATCAATCAGGTTGATACATGAGTGTGTAGGTATGGGTTATAGGCTGTCTAATTGTTCTACATTTTTTTCAATATGGGTGATTTAAAATAGCCTGTTTTGTTTTTGTACAGACATCACACCCTTACCTAAACAGCACCCTCATCTGAGAAGTAGAAATTTCAGGGAGAGAAACTGGGAATTGAATAACTGCAGTTGAAGTTAAGTAAATGGAAGAATACTGTTGTTGCAATGTGAATGACTCTTAACAGCCTTTGGTTGTACGTAGTGTAGTCTATGGTGTTGCCAGGGAACAGCACCCTCTTAAAAGAGCCTTTGGTTCTGCATAGTGTAGTCTATGGTGTTGCCAGGGAACAGCACCCTCTTAAAATAGTCTTTGGTTGTGCATAGTGTAGTCTATGGTGTTGCCAGGGAACAGCACCCTCTTAAAAGAGCCTTTGGTTGTGCATAGTGTAGTCTATGGTGTTGCCAGGGAACAGCACCCTCTTAAAAGAGCCTTTGGTTGTGCATAGTGTAGTCTATGGTGTTGCCAGGGAACAGCACCTTCTTAAAAGAAATAGGAGGTGAAGATCTCCTGCACCACGATTGCCTCTTGCTGCGTTGTTGGACCCCATTCTTGAAACATCCTGCAGAGCAGCAGACTTCTCTGGCACACGGCGGTGAGCTGCAGATCCCCTCCTGCAGAGCAGCAGACTTCTCCTCTGGCACACGACGGTGAGCTGCAGATCCCCTCCTGCAGAGCAGCAGACCTCCTCTGGCACACGACGGTGAGCTGCATATCCCCTCCTGCAGAGCAGCAGACCTCCTCTGGCACACAACGGTGAGCTGCAGATCCCCTCCTGCAGAGCAGCAGACCTCCTCTGGCACACGGCGGTGAGCTGCAGATCCCCTCCTGCAGAGCAGCAGACCTCCTCTGGCACACGGCGGTGAGCTGCAGATCCCCTCCTGCAGAGCAGCAGACCTCCTCTGGCACACGGCGGTGAGCTGCAGATCCCCTCCTGGTCCTCATGTCCATCCTCATGAAGTTATGCAGGACACAGGTAGCTTTCACACACCTGAAGTCCTCCAGGAGACAGTCCCAGATGGCCCAACCTTGCAGTGCCCTACATGGTAACTGTAGTCAATTGTTTTGAAGGAATCTCCAGTTACAAGGTATCTAGGAATATGGAAGACAATGTAATTATTAGACTTTTACATCACCAGGACATTGTGGATGACTAAAGTATAATATCTTTGTCAATGGTGTATTGGAGGCGAAGGCAGGTGCAGGAGAGCAGAGTATAATGAATAGGTGCACTTTTATTATAGTTCCAAAAAACGAGAGCACTACATAAATCAAACGCGCAAAAAGAAAACGGAACATAAAAAGTAGAGCATGTAAACTAACACCCAAATAACATGAAACAATTACACACAAAACATGATGGGAACCAGAGGGTTAAATACAAGTAGATTGATTGGGGAAATGAAAACCAGGTGTGTATGGAAACAAGACAAGACAAATGGAAACCAGGTGTGTATGGAAACAAGACAAGACAAATGGAAACCAGGTGTGTATGGAAACAAGACAAGACAAATGGAAACCAGGTGTGTATGGAGACAAGACAAGACAAATGGAAACCAGTTGTGTATGGAAACAAGACAAGACAAATGGATATAAGAAAAATGGAGCTGCGATGGCTAGAAAGCCGGTGACGTCGATCGCCGAACGCCGCCCGAAGAAGGAGAGGAGAACCCCACCCGAACGAGGAGATGAGCCAACTTTGGTGGAAGTCGTGACAATCTCATAACAACATTGGATAGATAGATGGGTGCACACACACATGTTCATGTGTAGCATGTGACAACAGCAGGATCATATCAAGGATATCATCAATATGAATACATAAATACCACTTGAAGATTGATGATGAGTTGATCATTTGAATCAGCTGTACAATGCCGAGGCAAAAATCAAAATGTGCCCCCCTTTGAGTCCCCAGGACAAGGACTGAGAACCACTATTCTTCATTGGGACCTCTTCATAGGTAGACAGGCTTTCATAGCTCTCAATATCTGAGGACAGAAAACCTCACAAGAAACAGACTTCATTATAGTCGAATTACACTGCACTGAATAATACGTTACTATTATCTCCGTCCTCACTTTTATTATCTCCGTCCTCACTTCTGGGGACAGGAACTACACAAAAGCACCTACCTTATCCAGAATAGCTTACTTTCTCACTTTGACAGTTGGGGCTGCTATCCTTTCACCCACCTCCAAGGCTGATAGCTAGCTACCTACAAATACAAGTGATAAATAAATCAAGATAGCTTGCTAACATAAAGTTAGGTAGCTGGTGATACCTAATTCACTTGGCTAGCTATCTATACAGTATGTAAAGTGGGCTAGATAGCTAGATAGCTAGCCAACTAGCTAGCCATGTTAGCAGTTAATTTGAGATAGCCTGCACTGTAGCTAATAATACATTGTTTAAAAAAAAAATCTAAATGTATTTACTTACTTGAATAGGCTCTCCCAGCCATGTGTACAATTGGAAACAGGGCAGCAAAGTTTGTTTGTCACCAGAGCATTTTAGAGGATATTACTATCGAAATATATATGCATTTAATTACCAGAACTTCATACAAACTTGATATGCTGAATTATTGACGGACAATCGAACATGCTGCTATATGCTGCCAGCACGCCCACGCCCACAGCACGCCCACAGCACGCCCACAGCACACCCACAGCGGGAGAGAGTGACAAAAAGAGGGAGAGAGTGACAAAAAGAAGGAGAGTGACAGAAAGAGGGAGAGAGTGACAGAAAGAGGGAGAGTGACAGAAAGAGGGAGAGAGTGACAGAAAGAGGGAGAGAGTGACAGAAAGAGGGAGAGAGTGACAGAAAGAGGGAGAGAGTGACAGAAAGAGGGAGATAGTGACAGAAAGAGGGAATTAAAAAAACTAAAGTTCAAATTTGATATGCTTTATATCAACCATAAAGCAGAATGAGTAAAACATGAGTAGATTAGACCTCTGGTAGGACTCTGTTAGCCCTCACTTCGGACTCTGTTAAGACTTTGTCACAAAGGTCAGGGAGCGTTGTGATGTGATGGTTGTGACATATCGTACAAATGATGTCCCGGGGCTGTTATGCCTGTTAGTTAATCAGCTCCTTTCCATACTCAGACTGACCATCCATCTACATTGTTAAATATCTATTTATACAACAAACACACAGAGAAAAGGCGTATTCTTCACATCATCTCCCTCATCCCTGATAATAATTTTGAATGATGTGTGTACTGCTGTCTAACCATCCACACTGGAAAAAACAGCACTTGTTTCTTCAACAAACATGTATCTTCTTGACTGTATTATCATTCACAAATTGCTCCAAACAATAATAATGAAATTACATAGTATATACCCTCCACCCCACCCTCCTAATAATGTTATTACATAGTATATACCCCCACCCTCCTAATAATGTTATTACATAGTATATACCCCCCACCCTCCACCCTCCTAATAATGTTATTACATAGTATATACCCCCACCCTCCTAATAATGTTATTACATAGTATATACCCCCACCCTCCTAATAATGTTATTACATAGTATATACCCCCACCCTTCTAATAATGTTATTACATAGTATATACCCCCACCCTCCTAATAATGTTATTACATAGTATATACCCCCCACCCTCCTAATAATGTTATTACATAGTATATACCCCCACCCTCCTAATAATGTTATTACATAGTATATACCCCCACCCTCCACCCTCCTAATAATGTTATTACATAGTATATACCCCCACCCTCCTAATTATTTTATTACATAGTATATACCCCCACCGTCCTAATAATGTTATTACATAGTATATACCCCCACCCTCCACCCTCCTAATAATGTTATTACATAGTATATACCCCCACCGTCCTAATAATGTTATTACATAGTATATACCCCCACCCTCCACCCTCCTAATAATGTTATTACATAGTATATACCCCCACCGTCCTAATAATGTTATTACATAGTATATACCCCCACCCTCCACCCTCCTAATAATGTTATTACATAGTATATACCCCCACCCTCCTAATAATGTTATTACATAGTATATACCCCCCACCCTCCACCCTCCTAATAATGTTATTACATAGTATATACCCCCACCCTCCTAATAATGTTATTACATAGTATATACCCCCACCCTCCACCCTCCTAATAATGTTATTACATAGTATATACCCCCACCCTCCTAATAATGTTATTACATAGTATATACCCCCACCCTCCACCATCCTAATAATGTTATTACATAGTATATACCCCCACCCTCCTAATAATGTTATTACATAGTATATACCCCCACCCTCCACCCTCCTAATAGTGTTATTACATAGTATATACCCCCACCCTCCTAATAATGTTATTACATAGTATATACCCCCACCCTCCTAATAATGTTATTACATAGTATATACTCCCCACCCTCCTAATAATGTTATTACATAGTATATACCCCCACCCTCCACCCTCCTAATAGTGTTATTACATAGTATATACCCCCACCCTCCTAATAATGTTATTACATAGTATATACCCCCACCCTCCTAATAATGTTATTACATAGTATATACCCCCACCCTCCTAATAATGTTATTACATAGTATATACCCCCACCCTCCACCCTCCGAATAATGTTATTACATAGTATATACCCCCGCCTCCTAATAATGTTATTACATAGTATATACCCCCACCCTCCTAATAATGTTATTACATAGTATATACCCCCACTGTCCTAATAATGTTATTACATAGTATATACCCCCACCCTCCACCCTCCTAATAATGTTATTACATAGTATATACCCCCACCCTCCTAATAATGTTATTACATAGTATATACCCCCACCCTCCTAATAATGTTATTACATAGTATATACCCCCACCCTCCTAATAATGTTATTACATAGTTTAAACCCCCCACGCTCCACCCTCCTAATAATGTTATTACATAGTATATACCCCCACCCTCCACCCTCCTAATAATGTTATTACATAGTATATACCCCCCACCCTCCTAATAATGTTATTACATAGTATATACCCCCACCCTCCTAATAATGTTATTACATAGTATATACCCCCCACCCTCCTAATAATGTTATTACATAGTATATACCCGCACCCTCCCCTCCTAATAATGTTATTACATAGTATATACCCCCCACCCTCCTAATAATGTTATTACATAGTATATACCCCCACCCTCCTAATTATGTTATTACATGGTATATACCCCCACCCTCCCCTCCTAATAATGTTATTACATAGTATATACCCCCCACCCTCCTAATAATGTTATTACATAGTTGCCCTTCACAAACTTCACACTTCCAAAGACATACCTTTCCACGCTTTAATGTATTGTCCCACTTCAACTTTACTCTATTCTCTTACTTCAACTTTAATGTATTCTTTTACTTCAACTTTAATGTATTCTCTTACTTCAACTTTAATGTATTCTCTTACTTCAACTTTACTGTATTCTCTTACTTCAACTTTACTGTATTCTCTTACTTCAACTTTACTGTATTCTCTCACTTCAACTTTACTGTATTCTCTCACTTCAACTTTACTGTATTCTCTTACTTCAACTTTACTGTATTCTCTTACTTCAACTTTACTGTATTCTCCTACTTCAACTTTACTGTATTCTCTTACTTCAACTTTACTGTATTCTCTTACTTCAACTTTACTGTATTCTCTTACTTCAACTGTACCGTATTCTCTTACTTCAACTTTACTGTATTCTCTCACTTCAACTTTACTGTATTCTCTTACTTCAACTTTACTCTATTCTCTTACTTCAACTTTACTGTATTCTCTCACTTCAACTTTACTGTATTCTCTCACTTCAACTTTACTGTATTCTCTCACTTAAACTGTACTGTATTCTCTCACTTCAACTTTACTGTATTCTCTCACTTCATATTTACTGTATTCTCTCACTTCAACTTTACTGTATTCTCTTACTTCAACTAGAAGTGTTTCTTCAACATACACCATGTGTTTTTCCTGTAAGCCTTTAACCCATCTTTGAATATATGCTCTTCCCACGGGAATCCTAGTTTAGTCTGCATTATACGTCGCTGGTTTCAATAGTTGGCAAATCTGTCGATGTGCTTTTGAGTAAGGCATTTAACCTTTTAGTGTAGTCAGCTAAATCAGGGTCACACGGAGTCTTTCTTGGTAGTCTTAAACCAATCTACTTTGAAGCAAAAGTATTACACCTCACACACATGTTCTTAAAATAAAGACGACACCTGTACCATGTCAGATAAATAGTTTAAATGTATTACATGTTGAGTTTGCATCCCAATATTACTCTTTATATACATAGCAGATGACTAAAATATAGAAAAATAGAAAAAACGTTTGACATAGGAATTTCCAAGATTATTTTAAATCATGTTGATTCATTTATTAAATTATGAAAAATATAAATAACTTTCCACCCATGAGGTGATTTAGTTGCAGGAAAGGTTGTTTGGTTACTGTAATGTCTCTCCTCTCATCTCCTCTCATCTCCTCTCATCTCCTCTCATCTCCTCTCATCTCCTCTCATCTCTGATAATGTTAATAAATAGTGTGTAACCATCTCTCCTGTAATGTCTCTCCTCTCATCTCCTCTCATCTCCTCTCATCTCCTCTCATCTCCTCTCATCTCCTCTCATCTCCTCTCATCTCCTCTCATCTCCTCTCATCCCTGATAAAGTTAATAAATAGTGTGTAACCATCTCTCCTGTAATGTCTCTCCTCTCATCCCTGATAATGTTGATAAACATCTGCCATCCTCCCTCACCCCCATAATAATACACACATATTTTAATAGGAGTAACGTCTTCCCTTCCTTTAGGGAGGACTATTGTGTCGTAATTGAACATTCACATTACATGGAAGGCTCTCTATAGTGTATCTTAGGGAACTGGAAGTGGCCACGTTGGCAGCCTTCCTATAGGACCATCACAAATGCATGTAAGACTCAGCTCTCATTTCCATGTTAGTCATTTATTAGCAGACGCTCTTCTCCGGAGCCACTTCCAGGGGCAGTTAGGGTTAAGTGCCTTGCTCAACGGCACATCGACAGATGTTTCACCTAGTCGGCTCGGGGATCCAAACCAGCCGATCTTCAGGTTTACTAGCTAGGCTACCTGCTACCTGCTACCTGCTGTCTTAAACAGGACACACACACACACAGGAGGAGTATTTCGGTCTGTAATAAAGCCTTATTGTTGAGGAAAAACTCATTGTGATGGGTCCTGGCTTCCCAGTGGGTGGGCCTGACTCCCCAGTGGGTGGGCCTGACTCCCCAGTGGGTGGGCCTGACTCCCCAGTGGGTGGGCCTGGCTTCCCAGTGGGTGGTCCTGACTGCCAAGTGGGTGGGCCTGACTCCCCAGTGGGTGGGCCTGACTCCCCAGTGGGTGGGCCTGACTCCCCAGTGGGTGGGCCTGGCTTCCCAGTGGGTGGGCCTGGCTGCCAAGTGGGTGGGCCTGACTCCCCAGTGGGTGGGCCTGACTTCCCAGTGGGTGGGTCTGGCTTCCCAGTGGGTGGGCCTGGCTGCCAAGTGGGTGGGCCTGACTCCCCAGTGGGTGGGCCTGACTTCCCAGTGGGTGGGCCTGGCTTCCCAGTGGGTGGGCCTGGCTTCCCAGTGGGTGGTTCTGACTGCCAAGTGGGTGGGCCTGACTCCCCAGTGGGTGGGCCTGACTCCCCAGTGGGTGGGCCTGACTCCCCAGTGGGTGGGCCTGACTCCCCAGTGGGTGGGCCTGACTCCCCAGTGGGTGGGCCTATACCCTCCCAAGCCCACCCATGGCTGCACCCCTGCCAGTCATGGGAAATCCATAGATTCGGGCCTGATGAATTTATTTACATTGACTGATTTCCTTACCTATGAACTGTAACTCAGTAAAATCTTAGAAAATGATGCATTTATATTTTTGTTCAGTATAATTGTGATAAACATCTCACTGTGCTGCACCAAGACGTTCGTCATTATTCACACAGGCACATACCAATAAGCACTCTGTCTTCACAGCTCGGCAGGTTTTATATTGTTAATTTCCCGCATTAAACATACAAATATACACAATGTAATGACACTGATTCATCAAAAAAATGAATTTTTGGGGTTTACTATGTTTTCTTTATAGGTGGTATGGAAGATTTGGATCCACATTTAGTCTAGAGGAAAGAGGAGGGGCTTAGTGTAGTTACTCCTTGAATACAATCATTGGCTGAATCTCAGGGGTTGATGCCCTGTCAGCAGTGAGGGGAGAGACATGAAGGATGAACTACGCTCACAGAGAGAAATACTTTTAAACAGGAAGAACGTGACCCGATTGGTGTTTTTAAATCACTGATGAAGGATTTTGAGGCTGATTCCCTGACCTGTCAATGTTTTTAATTTGCTGTTTTATACTCTTGTGAATTCAATGATTTTTACTAGATTACTTGTAGTTTTTCATGTTGTCTGTCTGTATTTTTTTTGTAATGACTTGGTGCTGCCTATCTTGGCCAGGATGCTCTTGAAAAAGAGATTTTAATCTCAATGAGCCCTTCCTGGTTAAATAAAGGTTAAATAAATAAATAAAAAAGGAGACACACACACTGCATACACACACACACACACACACACACACACACACACACACACACACACACACACACACACACACACACACACACACACACACACACACACATACACTGCACACGTACATACACACTGCACATGTACACATACACACACACACACACACACGGCTGTAGCATGGGGTATTACCAGTCACTCACAGCCATAGCCACAGCCACAGCCACAGCCACAGACACAGCCACAGACACAGACACAGACACAGACACAGACACAGACACAGCCACAGCCACAGCCACAGCCACAGCCACAGCCACAGCCACAGCCACAGCCACAGACACAGACACAGACACAGACACAGCCACAGACACAGCCACAGACACAGACACAGACACAGCCACAGCCACAGCCACAGCCACAGCCACAGCCACAGCCTCAGCCACAGCCACAGACACAGCCACCATGCCATTTAAAACAGAGAGGTATTGTTATTCTGCTCTTGCATGGCATCTAGCAGAGGTGCACCCAGGAGAAGAGGAGGACAAAAGCGAGAGAGCGGCAGGCAGTTTTATCTTAATGAAAATGGAAAGGGGAAAGGGATAACATTTCCATGATGGTGGCTGTGCAAGTGCCGTGATAATGTAGCAGTGAAACGTAGCCATATAACAGATCAATGTCATCTCCATCGCAGTCCCACGACTCTCCTCCACTCCCCTCCACTCACCTTCAGAGCTACTCTCCTCCACTCACCTTCAGAGCTACTCTCCTCCACTCCCCTCAACTCACCTTCAGAGCTACTCCCCTCCACTCACCTTCAGAGCTACTCTCCTCCACTCCCCTCCACTCACCTTCAGAGCTACTCTCCTCCACTCCCCTCCACTCACCTTCAGAGCTACTCTCCTCCACTCCCCTCCACTCACCTTCAGAGCTACTCTCCTCCACTCCCCTCCACTCACCTTCAGAGCTACTCTCCTCCACTCCCCTCCACTCACCTTCAGAGCTACTCTCCTCCACTCCCCTCCACTCACCTTCAGAGCTACTCTCCTCCACTCCCCTCCACTCACCTTCAGAGCTACTCTCCTCCACTCCCCTCCACTCACCTTCAGAGCTACTCTCCTCCACTCCCCTCCACTCACCTTCAGAGCTACTCTCCTCCACTCCCCTCCACTCACCTTCAGAGCTACTCTCCTCCACTCCCCTCCACTCACCTTCAGAGCTACTCTCCTCCACTCCCCTCCACTCACCTTCAGAGCTACTCTCCTCCACTGGCTCTGTTGGCTTGGCTTGGTGGTAGAGGGGGAAAAGCTATTAAATCAGGTAGGATTCAAAAACACACCTGGTCCCGACCATCAATCTCTGTCTCCATTATAGTTCTGCCAATAGAAGCGCCATGCTGGCTGCACACACTCTTTATAGTGGAGGTTTGATGTATATTTCACCAGGTCGTGTGGGGCGGGGTGGGAGTGTGACAGAATGGGGTTTAGATATGAAGGAGCAGCTAGCTTCATTATGGCACCACAGGATCATCACTATATGGAGCCACCACAAAACTGTCTGCCAAGGGAGAGAAGAGGAGGAGATGGGGAGGGAGGTGGAGAGAGAGAGAGAGAGAGAGAGAGAGAGAGAGAGAGAGAGAGAGAGAGAGAGAGAGAGAGAGAGAGAGAGAGAGAGAGAGAGAGAGAGAGAGAGAGAGAGAGAGAGAGAGAGAGAGAGAGAGAGAGAGAGAGAGAGAGAGAGAGAGAGAGAGAGAGAGAGAGAGAGAGAGAGAGAAGGATGGATGGAGAGAAATAAAAGTCAACAACCTACTATACCATTAAGAGGGAGAGAGGGAGGTAGAGAGGGAGGTAGAGAGGGAGGTAGAGAGGGAGGTAGAGAGAGGTAGAGAGAAAAGGAAGGAGGGATGGAGAGTGTTTGAGAGAATGAAGGAGAGTAAGGGAGGGAAATAAAAGTCAACAACCTGCTATACCATTAATCTTGTCTCATGCTGCAGTGTAGAGGCAGGCCAGCAGGCAGGCAGGCAGGCAGTCACAGACTCCTTCGCCATCAAGCACATTTTGACAGGCCTGCTGCAGCCACAAAGCCACCAATAACAACATGCTAAAATAGACCACAGAGGATTGGATGAGATGTTACATTGTCATAAAGAGACCACACAAGATAGGAGGAGGTGTTACATCATCATAAAGAGACCACACAGGATAGGAGGAAGTGTTACATCATCATAAAGAGACCACACAAGATAGGAGGAGGTGTTACATCGTCATAAAGAGACCACACAGGATAGCAGGAGGTGTTACATCATCATAAAGACACCACACAGGATAGGAGGAGGTGTTACATCGTCATAAAGAGACCACACAGGATAGGAGGAGGTGTTACATGGTCATAAAGAGACCACACAGGATAGGAGGAGGTGTTACGTCATCATAAAGAGACCACACAGGATAGAAGGAGGTGTTACATCGTCATAAAGAGACCACACAGGATAGGAGGAGGCTTTACATCATCATAAAGAGACCACGCAGGATAGGAGGAGGTGTTACATCATCATAAAGAGACCACACAGGATAGGAGGAGGTGTTACATCATCATAAAGAGACCACACAGGATAGGAGGAGGTGTTACATCATCATAAAGAGACCACACAGGATAGGAGGAGGTGTTACATCGTCATAAAGAGACCACACAGGATAGGAGGAGGTGTTACGTCATCATAAAGAGACCACACAGGATAGAAGGAGGTGTTACATCATCATAAAGAGACCACACAGGATAGGAGGAGGTGTTACATCATCATAAAGAGACTACACAGGATAGGAGGAGGTGTTACATCATCATAAAGAGACCACACAGGTTAGGAGGAGGTGTTACATCATCATAAAGAGACCACACAGGATAGGAGGAGGTGTTACATCGTCTTAAAGAGACCACACAGGATAGGAGGAGGTGTTACATCATCATAAAGAGACCACACAGGATAGGAGGAGGTGTTACATCATCATAAAGAGACTACACAGGATAGGAGGAGGTGTTACATCATCATAAAGAGACCACACAGGTTAGGAGGAGGTGTTACATCATCATAAAGAGACCACACAGGATAGGAGGAGGGGTTACATCGTCATAAAGAGACCACACAGGATAGGAGGAGGTGTTACATCATCATAAAGAGACCACACAGGATAGGAGGAGGTGTTACATCGTCTTAAAGAGACCACACAGGATAGGAGGAGGTGTTACATCATCATAAAGAGACCACACAGGATAGGAGGAGGTGTTACATCATCATAAAGAGACCACACAGGATAGAAGGAGGTGTTACATCATCATAAAGAGACCACACAGGATAGGAGGAGGCTTTACATCATCATAAAGAGACCACGCAGGATAGGAGGAGGTGTTACATCATCATAAAGAAACCACACAGGATAGGAGGAGGTGTTACATCATCATAAAGAGACCACACAGGATAGGAGGAGGTGTTACATCGTCTTAAAGAGACCACACAGGATAGGAGGAGGTGTTACATCATCATCAAGAGACCACACAGGATAGGAGGAGGGGTTACATCGTCATAAAGAGACCACACAGGATAGAAGGAGGTGTTACATCATCATAAAGAGACCACACAGGATAGGAGGAGGTGTTACATCGTCTTAAAGAGACCACACAGGATAGGAGGAGGTGTTACATCATCATAAAGAGACCACACAGGATAGGAGGAGGTGTTACATCATCATAAAGAGACCACACAGGATAGGAGGAGGTGTTACATCGTCTTAAAGAGACCATACAGGATAGGAGGAGGTGTTACATCATCATAAAGAGACCACACAGGATAGGAGGAGGTGTTACATCATCATAAAGAGACCACACAGGATAGGAGGAGGTGTTACATCATCATAAAGAGACCACACAGGATAGGAGGAGGTGTTACATCATCATAAAGAGACCACACAGGATAGGAGGAGGTGTTACATCGTCTTAAAGAGACCACACAGGATAGGAGGAGGTGTTACATCATCATAAAGAGACCACACAGGATAGGAGGAGGTGTTACATCATCATAAAGAGACTACACAGGATAGGAGGAGGTGTTACATCATCATAAAGAGACCACACAGGATAGGAGGAGGTGTTACATCATCATAAAGAGACCACACAGGATAGGAGGAGGGGTTACATCGTCATAAAGAGACCACACAGGATAGGAGGAGGTGTTATATCATCATAAAGAGACCACACAGGATAGGAGGAGGTGTTACATCGTCTTAAAGAGACCACACAGGATAGGAGGAGGTGTTACATCGTCATAAAGAGACCACACAGGATAGGAGGAGGCTTTACATCATCATAAAGAGACCACGCAGGATAGGAGGAGGTGTTACATCATCATAAAGAGACCACACAGGATAGGAGGAGGTGTTACATCATCATAAAGAGACCACACAGGATAGGAGGAGGTGTTACATCGTCTTAAAGAGACCATACAGGATAGGAGGAGGTGTTACATCATCATAAAGAGACCACACAGGATAGGAGGAGGTGTTACATCATCATAAAGAGACCACACAGGATAGGAGGAGGTGTTACATCATCATAAAGAGACCACACAGGATAGGAGGAGGTGTTACATCATCATAAAGAGACCACACAGGATAGGAGGAGGTGTTACATCGTCTTAAATAGACCACACAGGATAGGAGGAGGTGTTACATCATCATAAAGAGACCACACAGGATAGGAGGAGGTGTTACATCATCATAAAGAGACTACACAGGATAGGAGGAGGTGTTACATCATCATAAAGAGACCACACAGGATAGGAGGAGGTGTTACATCATCATAAAGAGACCACACAGGATAGGAGGAGGGGTTACATCGTCATAAAGAGACCACACAGGATAGGAGGAGGTGTTACATCATCATAAAGAGACCACACAGGATAGGAGGAGGTGTTACATCGTCTTAAAGAGACCACACAGGATAGGAGGAGGTGTTACATCATCATAAAGAGACCACACAGGATAGGAGGAGGTGTTACATCATCATAAAGAGACCACACAGGATAGAAGGAGGTGTTACATCGTCATAAAGAGACCACACAGGATAGGAGGAGGCTTTACATCATCATAAAGAGACCACGCAGGATAGGAGGAGGTGTTACATCATCATAAAGAGACCACACAGGATAGGAGGAGGTGTTACATCGTCATAAAGAGACCACACAGGATAGGAGGAGGTGACTTAAATGTAAATGTAAATGTGTTACATCATCATAAAGAGACCACACAGGATAGGAGGAGGTGTTACATCATCATAAAGAGACCACACAGGATAGGAGGAGGTGTTACATCGTCTTAAAGAGACCACACAGGATAGGAGGAGGTGTTACATCATCATAAAGAGACCACACAGGATAGGAGGAGGTGTTACATCATCATAAAGAGACTACACAGGATAGGAGGAGGTGTTACATCATCATAAAGAGACCACACAGGATAGGAGGAGGTGTTACATCATCATAAAGAGACCACACAGGATAGGAGGAGGGGTTACATCGTCATAAAGAGACCACACAGGATAGAAGGAGGTGTTACATCATCATAAAGAGACCACACAGGATAGGAGGAGGTGTTACATCGTCTTAAAGAGACCACACAGGATAGGAGGAGGTGTTACATCATCATAAAGAGACCACACAGGATAGGAGGAGGTGTTACATCATCATAAAGAGACCACACAGGATAGGAGGAGGTGTTACATCATCATAAAGAGACCACACAGGATAGGAGGAGGTGTTACATCATCATAAAGAGACCACACATGATAGGAGGAGGTGTTACATCATCTTAAAGAGACCACACAGGATAGGAGGAGGTGTTACATCATCATAAAGAGACCACACAGGATAGGAAGAGGTGTTACATCATCATAACGAGACCACACAGGATAGGAGGAAGTGTTACATCGTCTTAAAGAGACCACACAGGATAGGAGGAGGTGTTACATCATCATAAAGAGACCACACAGGATAGGAGGAGGTGTTACATCATCATAAAGAGACTACACAGGATAGGAGGAGGTGTTACATCATCATAAAGAGACCACACAGGATAGGAGGAGGTGTTACATCGTCTTAAAGAGACCACACAGGATAGGAGGAGGTGTTACATCATCATAAAGAGACCACACAGGATAGGAGGAGGTGTTACATCATCATAAAGAGACTACACAGGATAGGAGGAGGTGTTACATCATCATAAAGAGACCACACAGGATAGGAGGAGGGGTTACATCGTCATAAAGAGACCACACAGGATAGGAGGAGGTGTTACATCATCATAAAGAGACCACACAGGATAGGAGGAGGTGTTACATCGTCTTAAAGAGACCACACAGGATAGGAGGAGGTGTTACATCATCATAAAGAGACCACACAGGATAGGAGGAGGTGTTACATCATCATAAAGAGACCACACAGGATAGGAGGAGGTGTTACATCATCATAAAGAGACCACACAGGATAGGAGGAGGTGTTACATCATCATAAAGAGACCACACAGGATAGGAGGAGGTGTTACATCGTCTTAAAGAGACCACACAGGATAGGAGGAGGTGTTACATCATCATAAAGAGACCACACAGGATAGGAGGAGGTGTTACATCATCATAAAGAGACTACACAGGATAGGAGGAGGTGTTACATCATCATAAAGAGACCACACAGGATAGGAGGAGGTGTTACATCATCATAAAGAGACCACACAGGATAGGAGGAGGGGTTGCATCGTCATAAAGAGACCACACAGGATAGGAGGAGGTGTTACATCATCATAAAGAGACCACACAGGATAGGAGGAGGTGTTACATCGTCTTAAAGAGACCACACAGGATAGGAGGAGGTGTTACATCATCATAAAGAGACCACACAGGATAGGAGGAGGTGTTACATCATCATAAAGAGACCACACAGGATAGGAGGAGGTGTTACATCATCATAAAGAGACCACACAGGATAGGAGGAGGTGTTACATCGTCTTAAAGAGACCACACAGGATAGGAGGAGGTGTTACATCATCATAAAGAGACCACACAGGATAGGAGGAGGTGTTACATCATCATAAAGAGACCACACAGGATAGGAGGAGGTGTTACATCATCATAAAGAGACCACACAGGATAGGAGGAGGTGTTACATCATCATAAAGAGACCACACAGGATAGGAGGAGGTGTTACATCGTCATAAAGAGACCACACAGGATAGGAGGAGGTGTTACATCGTCTTAAAGAGACCACACAGGATAGGAGGAGGTGTTACATCATCATAAAGAGACCACACAGGATAGGAGGAGGTGTTACATCATCATAAAGAGACTACACAGGATAGGAGGAGGTGTTACATCATCATAAAGAGACCACACAGGATAGGAGGAGGTGTTACATCATCATAAAGAGACCACACAGGATAGGAGGAGGGGTTGCATCGTCATAAAGAGACCACACAGGATAGGAGGAGGTGTTACATCATCATAAAGAGACCACACAGGATAGGAGGAGGTGTTACATCGTCTTAAAGAGACCACACAGGATAGGAGGAGGTGTTACATCATCATAAAGAGACCACACAGGATAGGAGGAGGTGTTACATCATCATAAAGAGACCACACAGGATAGGAGGAGGTGTTACATCATCATAAAGAGACCACACAGGATAGGAGGAGGTGTTACATCATCATAAAGAGACCACACAGGATAGGAGGAGGTGTTACATCGTCTTAAAGAGACCACACAGGATAGGAGGAGGTGTTACATCGTCATAAAGAGACCACACAGGATAGGAGGAGGTGTTACATCATCATAAAGAGACCACACAGGATAGGAGGAGGGTTATAAAGAGACCACACGGGATAGGAGGAGGTGTTACATCGTCATAAAGAGACCACACAGGATAGGAGGAGGTGTTACATCATCATAAAGAGACCACACAGGATAGGAGGAGGTGTTACATCATCATAAAGAGACCACACAGGATAGGAGGAGGTGTTACATCATCATAAAGAGACCACACAGGATAGGAGGAGGTGTTACATCATCATAAAGAGACCACACAGGATAGGAGGAGGTGTTACATCATCTTAAAGAGACCATACAGGATAGGAGGAGGTGTTACATCATCATAAAGAGACCACACAGGATAGGAGGAGGTGTTACATCATCATAAAGAGACCACACAGGATAGGAGGAGGTGTTACATCATCATAAAGAGACCACACAGGATAGGAGGAGGTGTTACATCATCATAAAGAGACCACACAGGATAGGAGGAGGTTACATCGTCATAAAGAGACCACACAGGATTACATCATCATAAAGAGACCACACAGGATAGGAGGAGGTGTTACATCGTCTTAAAGAGACCACACAGGATAGGAGGAGGTGTTACATCATCATAAAGAGACCACACAGGATAGGAGGAGGTGTTACATCATCATAAAGAGACCACACAGGATAGGAGGAGGTGTTACATCATCATAAAGAGACCACACAGGATAGGAGGAGGTGTTACATCATCATAAAGAGACCACACAGGATAGGAGGAGGTGTTACATCGTCTTAAAGAGACCACACAGGATAGGAGGAGGTGTTACATCATCATAAAGAGACCACACAGGATAGGAGGAGGTGTTACATCATCATAAAGAGACTACACAGGATAGGAGGAGGTGTTACATCATCATAAAGAGACCACACAGGATAGGAGGAGGTGTTACATCATCATAAAGAGACCACACAGGATAGGAGGAGGGGTTGCATCGTCATAAAGAGACCACACAGGATAGGAGGAGGTGTTACATCATCATAAAGAGACCACACAGGATAGGAGGAGGTGTTACATCATCTTAAAGAGACCACACAGGATAGGAGGAGGTGTTACATCATCATAAAGAGACCACACAGGATAGGAGGAGGTGTTACATCATCATAAAGAGACCACACAGGATAGGAGGAGGTGTTACATCATCATAAAGAGACCACACAGGATAGGAGGAGGTGTTACATCATCATAAAGAGACCACACAGGATAGGAGGAGGTGTTACATCGTCTTAAAGAGACCACACAGGATAGGAGGAGGTGTTACATCGTCATAAAGAGACCACACAGGATAGGAGGAGGTGTTACATCATCATAAAGAGACCACACAGGATAGGAGGAGGGGTTACATCGTTATAAAGAGACCACACGGGATAGGAGGAGGTGTTACATCGTCATAAAGAGACCACACAGGATAGGAGGAGGTGTTACATCATCATAAAGAGACCACACAGGATAGGAGGAGGTGTTACATCATCATAAAGAGACCACACAGGATAGGAGGAGGTGTTACATCATCATAAAGAGACCACACAGGATAGGAGGAGGTGTTACATCATCATAAAGAGACCACACAGGATAGGAGGAGATGTTACATCGTCTTAAAGAGACCATACAGGATAGGAGGAGGTGTTACATCATCATAAAGAGACCACACAGGATAGGAGGAGGTGTTACATCATCATAAAGAGACCACACAGGATAGGAGGAGGTGTTACATCATCATAAAGAGACCACACAGGATAGGAGGAGGTGTTACATCATCATAAAGAGACCACACAGGATAGAAGGAGGTGTTACATCATCATAAAGAGACCACACAGGATAGGAGGAGGTGTTACATCGTCATAAAGAGACCACACAGGATAGGAGGAGGTGTTACATCATCATAAAGAGACCACACAGGATAGGAGGAGGTGTTACATCATCATAAAGAGACCACACAGGATAGGAGGAGGGGTTGCATCGTCATAAAGAGACCACACAGGATAGGAGGAGGTGTTACATCATCATAAAGAGACCACACAGGATAGGAGGAGGTGTTACATCGTCTTAAAGAGACCACACAGGATAGGAGGAGGTGTTACATCATCATAAAGAGACCACACAGGATAGGAGGATGTGTTACATCATCATAAAGAGACCACACAGGATAGGAGGAGGTGTTACATCATCATAAAGAGACCACACAGGATAGGAGGAGGTGTTACATCATCATAAAGAGACCACACAGGATAGGAGGAGGTGTTACATCGTCTTAAAGAGACCACACAGGATAGGAGGAGGTGTTACATCATCATAAAGAGACCACACAGGATAGGAGGAGGTGTTACATCGTCTTAAAGAGACCATACAGGATAGGAGGAGGTGTTACATCATCATAAAGAGACCACAGAGGATAGGAGGAGGTGTTACATCATCATAAAGAGACCACACAGGATAGGAGGAGGTGTTACATCATCATAAAGAGACCACACAGGATAGGAGGAGGGGTTACATCGTCATAAAGAGACCACACAGGATAGGAGGAGGTGTTACATCATCATAAAGAGACCACACAGGATAGGAGGAGGTGTTACATCGTCTTAAAGAGACCACACAGGATAGGAGGAGGTGTTACATCATCATAAAGAGACCACACAGGATAGGAGGAGGTGTTACATCATCATAAAGAGACCACACAGGATAGGAGGAGGTGTTACATCATCATAAAGAGACCACACAGGATAGGAGGAGGTGTTACATCATCATAAAGAGACCACACAGGATAGGAGGAGGTGTTACATCGTCTTAAAGAGACCACACAGGATAGGAGGAGGTGTTACATCATCATAAAGAGACCACACAGGATAGGAGGAGGTGTTACATCATCATAAAGAGACTACACAGGATAGGAGGAGGTGTTACATCATCATAAAGAGACCACACAGGATAGGAGGAGGTGTTACATCATCATAAAGAGACCACACAGGATAGGAGGAGGGGTTGCATCGTCATAAAGAGACCACACAGGATAGGAGGAGGTGTTACATCATCATAAAGAGACCACACAGGATAGGAGGAGGTGTTACATCATCTTAAAGAGACCACACAGGATAGGAGGAGGTGTTACATCATCATAAAGAGACCACACAGGATAGGAGGAGGTGTTACATCATCATAAAGAGACCACACAGGATAGGAGGAGGTGTTACATCATCATAAAGAGACCACACAGGATAGGAGGAGGTGTTACATCATCATAAAGAGACCACACAGGATAGGAGGAGGTGTTACATCGTCTTAAAGAGACCACACAGGATAGGAGGAGGTGTTACATCGTCATAAAGAGACCACACAGGATAGGAGGAGGTGTTACATCATCATAAAGAGACCACACAGGATAGGAGGAGGGGTTACATCGTTATAAAGAGACCACACGGGATAGGAGGAGGTGTTACATCGTCATAAAGAGACCACACAGGATAGGAGGAGGTGTTACATCATCATAAAGAGACCACACAGGATAGGAGGAGGTGTTACATCATCATAAAGAGACCACACAGGATAGGAGGAGGTGTTACATCATCATAAAGAGACCACACAGGATAGGAGGAGGTGTTACATCATCATAAAGAGACCACACAGGATAGGAGGAGATGTTACATCGTCTTAAAGAGACCATACAGGATAGGAGGAGGTGTTACATCATCATAAAGAGACCACACAGGATAGGAGGAGGTGTTACATCATCATAAAGAGACCACACAGGATAGGAGGAGGTGTTACATCATCATAAAGAGACCACACAGGATAGGAGGAGGTGTTACATCATCATAAAGAGACCACACAGGATAGAAGGAGGTGTTACATCATCATAAAGAGACCACACAGGATAGGAGGAGGTGTTACATCGTCATAAAGAGACCACACAGGATAGGAGGAGGTGTTACATCATCATAAAGAGACCACACAGGATAGGAGGAGGTGTTACATCATCATAAAGAGACCACACAGAATGTGACACAGTAAGAGATTGGTAGATTTGGCAGATGAACGTTAATAAATTAATGAGGAGAAACACAAGTAGTTAATCTGAAATATAAACATTTTTCGATCATGTTTTTCATAAAACGTTCATCTGCCAAATCTACCAATCTCTTACTGTGTCACATTCTGTGTGGTCTTAAATAATGATCAAATGATCTACCGTCTAAAAAGGATGGTGAACACATCAGTAGAGGACCCCACCTATGTGTGTTCAACTCAGAGCTTATGTCCCAGCAGTCCAGGAAGCGCTTGCAGACGGAACCAGTGTAGACTGGTCAGGTCTAAAATCAAATTTGTGCCACACTTGCATTAACCCCTTATGAACAAATAAGGAGGACATTAGGGGCAATGGTGAAAAGGAAATGGACAATGGTGAAAAGGAAATGGACAATGGTGAAAAGGAAATGGGCAATGGTGAAAAGGAAATGGGCAATGGTGAAAAGGAAATGGGCAATGGTGAAAAGGAAATGGGCAATGGTGAAAAGGAAATGGGCAATGGTGAAAAGGAAATGGGCAATGGTGAAAAGGAAATGGACAATGGTGAAAAGGAAATGGGCAATGGTGAAAAGGAAATGGACAATGGTGAAAAGGAAATGGGCAATGGTGAAAAGGAAATGGGCAATGGTGAAAAGGAAATTGACAATGGTGAAAAGGAAATGGGCAATGGTGAAAAGGAAATGGGCAATGGTGAAAAGGAAATGGACAATGGTGAAAAGGAAATAGGCAATGGTGAAAAGGAAATGGACAATGGTGAAAAGGAAATGGACAATGGTGAAAAGGAAATGGGCAATGGTGAAAAGGAAATGGGCAATGGTGAAAAGGAAATGGGCAATGGTGAAAAGGAAATGGACAATGGTGAAAAGGAAATGGGCAATGGTGAAAAGGAAATGGACAATGGTGAAAAGGAAATGGGCAATGGTGAAAAGGAAATGGGCAATGGTGAAAAGGAAATGGACAATGGTGAAAAGGAAATGGGCAATGGTGAAAAGGAAATGGGCAATGGTGAAAAGGAAATGGGCAATGGTGAAAAGGAAATGGACAATGGTGAAAAGGAAATGGGCAATGGTGAAAAGGAAATGGGCAATGGTGAAAAGGAAATGGACAATGGTGAAAAGGAAATTGGCAATGGTGAAAAGGAAATGGGCAATGGTGAAAAGGAAATGGACAATGGTGAAAAGGAAATGGTGAAAAGTGATAAGTGAAATATAAGCAACTGTGTAAAAATATCATGGAATCAGGACCATTAAAACTATCGGGTTGTGTTTTATCATTATGTGCTACGCTCAGGGACATTGGACATTAAGGGGAGGTGTACCATTCAGTGTACGAGGGACAGCTAGTTGAACACATAGGAGGGGTCCTATTTGATCATTATTTAAGACAAGGTATCTATTGTCAACAATGAATGACTTTATAACGGGTCACACAGCATCCTATGGCTTTATGGTTTTATCATTATGTGCTACGCTCAGGGACATTGGACATTAAGGGGAGGTGTACCATTCAGTGTACCAGGGACAGCTATGTCACGTGGAAGGGAGGGTTCAGAGTCCTTAAGCTGTCATTCTTGTTGTGTTTATCAGTAGTGTGGATGTGTGATGTTGTGTCTGGACCATGTCACGCCTCTCACCTTATCAGAGGGCATCTTCTAGTACGTAAGATATCTGTGAAAATCAGACAATAAAGACAAATCTAATGTAAGTTATTACTATTCCCCCTCACTCCCAATATACACGACCAAATACCCTAGAACTGACCTTCTCACTTATAACTGTCTATAGGACCAAATACCCTAGAACTGACCTTATCACTTATAACTGTCTATAGGACCAAATACCCTAGAACTGACCTTCTCACTTATAACTGTCTATAGGACCAAATACCCTAGAACTGACCTTCTCACTTATAACTGTCTATAGGACCAAATACCCTAGAACTGACCTTCTCACTTATAACTGTCTATAGGACCAAATACCCTAGAACTGACCTTCTCACTTATAACTGTCTATAGGACCAAATACAGACCTTCTCACTTATAACTGTCTATATGGTCAAACACCCTAGAACAGACCTTCTCACTTATAGCTGTCTATAGGACCAAATACCATAGAACTGACCTTCTCACTTATAACTGTCTATAGGACCAAATACAGACCTTCTCACGTATAACTGTCTATAGGACCAAATACCCTAGAACAGACCTTCTCACTTATAACTGTCTATAGGACCAAATACAGACCTTCTCACTTATAACTGTCTATAGGACCAAATACCCTAGAACTGACCTTCTCACGTATAACTGTCTATAGGACCAAATACCCTAGAACTGACCTTCTCACTTATAACTGTCTATAGGACCAAATACCTTGGAACTGACCTTCTCACTTATAACTGTCTATAGGACCAAATACCCTAGAACTGACCTTCTCACTTATAACTGTCTATAGGACCTAATACCCTAGAACTGACCTTCTCACTTATAACTGTCTATAGGACCAAATACAGACCTTCTCACTTATAACTGTCTATAGGACCAAATACCCTAGAACTGACCTTCTCACTTATAACTTTCTATAGGACCAAATACAGACCTTCTCACTTATAACTGTCTATATGGTCAAACACCCTAGAACAGACCTTCTCACTTATAACTGTCTATAGGACCAAATACCATAGAACTGACCTTCTCACTTATAACTGTCTATAGGACCAAATACAGACCTTCTCACTTATAACTGTCTATAGGACCAAATACCCTAGAACAGACCTTCTCACTTATAACTGTCTATAGGACCAAATACAGACCTTCTCACTTATAACTGTCTATAGGACCAAATACCCTAGAACTGACCTTCTCACTTATAACTGTCTATAGGACCAAATACCCTAGAACTGACCTTCTCACTTATAACTGTCTATAGGACCACATACAGACCTTCTCACTTATAACTGTCTGTAGGACCAAATACAGACCTTCTCACTTATAACTGTCTATAGGACCAAATACCCTAGAACAGACCTTCTCACTTATAACTGTCTATAGGACCAAATACAGACCTTCTCACTTATAACTGTCTATAGGACCAAATACCCTAGAACTGACCTTCTCACTTATAACTGTCTATAGGACCAAATACAGACCTTCTCACTTATAACTGTCTATAGGACCAAATACCCTAGAACTGACCTTCTCACTTATAACGACTAGTTGGTGAAAGAAAAGGAGGAAAGAATAGCATCAAACAATGAGATCACTATGGACTTGTTTTTTGGCTTGTTCTCAGAAGCAGCGTGGAACCAATCAAAACAGACAGAATCCAATGTGAGTTTATAGGCACACAATCATCTCTTCAGGCTGTAAGGAAGATTTCTAATAATCTAAACATTAGCAATTCAGATCGTGCTCATGGCCCCCCGGGCTATTCTCCACCCCTTGCTTTATCACAGTCTACATCCCAAACGGAACCCTATTCCCTATTATAGTGCGCTACCTTTTGACCAGCGTCCCATAGCACTCTGTTCAACACTATGTGCACTATGAAGGGAATAGGCTGCCATTTGGGAGGCAGACATAGGCATTCTAAATGTACCTGGATTCTGTTTTGATAACCAATTACGAATCAGCAGGAAGGAACTGAAGGAGGTTGTGATGTCACAATGCTGCCTCCCCCGACCACATGGACGTTGACAGAATAGGTTACTGTGATACGTAATTGCAAATACCGGGGGATTTGATATAATTCACTTTTTTTTCTTCCCAGGAACCAAGCTTGCCAAGTACATGGTGTACAGTATACATACACATACCTACTTCCTCCCAATCCTACAGTATACATACACATACCTACTTCCTCCCAATCCTACAGTATATCTATATCTACCTCCTCCCAATCCTACAGTATATCTATACCTACCTCCTCCCAATCCTACAGTATACATACACATACCTACCTCCTCCCAATCCTACAGTATATCTATACCTACCTCCTCCCAATCCTACAGTATACATACACATACCTACCTCCTCCCAATCCTACAGTATACATACACATACCTACCTCCTCCCAATCCTACAGTATACATACACATACCTACTTCCTCCGAATCCTACAGTATATCTATATCTACCTACCTCCTCCCAATCCTACAGTATACATACACATACCTACCTCCTCCCAATCCTACAGTATATCTATATCTACCTCCTCCCAATCCTACAGTATACATACACATACCTACCTCCTCCCAATCCTACAGTATACATACACATACCTACCTCCTCCCAATCCTACAGTATATCTATACCTACCTACCTCCTCCCAATCCTACAGTATACATACACATACCTACCTCCTCCCAATCCTACAGTATACATACACATACCTACCTCCTCCCAATCCTACAGTATATCTATACCTACCTCCTCCCAATCCTACAGTATATCTATATCTACCTCCTCCCAATCCTACAGTATACATACACATACCTACCTCCTCCCAATCCTACAGTATACATACACATACCTACTTCCTCCGAATCCTACAGTATATCTATATCTACCTCCTCCCAATCCTACAGTATACATACACATACCTACCTCCTCCGAATCCTACAGTATACATACACATACCTACCTCCTCCCAATCCTACAGTATACATACACATACCTACCTCCTCCCAATCCTACAGTATACATACACATACCTACCTCCTCCCAATCCTACAGTATACATACACATACCTACCTCCTCCCAATCCTACAGTATACATACACATACCTACCTCCTCCCAATCCTACAGTATACATACACATACCTACCTCCTCCCAATCCTACAGTATACATACACATACCTACCTCCTCCCAATCCTACAGTATACATACACATACCTACCTCCTCCCAATCCTACAGTATACATACACATACCTACCTCCTCCCAATCCTACAGTATATCTATACCTACCTCCTCCCAATCCTACAGTATATCTATACCTACCTACCTCCTCCCAATCCTACAGTATATCTATACCTACCTACCTCCTCCCAATCCTACACTATATCTATATCTACCTACCTCCCAATCCTACAGTATACATACACATACCTACCTCCTCCCAATCCTACAGTATACATACACATACCTACCTACTCCCAATCCTACAGTATACATACACATACCTACCTCCTCCCAATCCTACAGTATACATACACATACCTACTTCCTCCGAATCCTACAGTATATCTATACCTACCTCCTCCCAATCCTACAGTATATCTATATCTACCTCCTCCCAATCCTACAGTATACATACACATACCTACCTCCTCCCAATCCTACAGTATACATACACATACCTACCTCCTCCCAATCCTACAGTATACATACACATACCTACCTCCTCCCAATCCTACAGTATACATACACATACCTACCTCCTCCCAATCCTACAGTATATCTATATCTACCTCCTCCCAATCCTACAGTATATCTATACCTACCTACCTCCTCCCAATCCTACACTATATCTATATCTACCTACCTCCCAATCCTACAGTATACATACACATACCTACCTCCTCCCAATCCTACAGTATACATACACATACCTACCTACTCCCAATCCTACAGTATACATACACATACCTACCTCCTCCCAATCCTACAGTATACATACACATACCTACTTCCTCCGAATCCTACAGTATATCTATACCTACCTCCTCCCAATCCTACAGTATATCTATACCTACCTCCTCCCAATCCTACAGTATACATACACATACCTACCTCCTCCCAATCCTACAGTATACATACACATACCTACCTCCTCCCAATCCTACAGTATACATACACATACCTACCTCCTCCCAATCCTACAGTATACATACACATACCTACCTCCTCCCAATCCTACAGTATATCTATACCTACCTCCTCCCAATCCTACAGTATACATACACATACCTACCTCCTCCCAATCCTACAGTATATCTATACCTACCTACCTCCTCCCAATCCTACAGTATATCTATACCTACCTACCTCCTCCCAATCCTACAGTATACATACACATACCTACCTCCTCCCAATCCTACAGTATACATACACATACCTACCTCCTCCCAATCCTACAGTATATCCGTACCTACCTACCTCCTCCCAATCCTACAGTATATCTATACCTACCTACCTCCTCCCAATCCTACAGTATATCCGTACCTACCTACCTCCTCCCAATCCTACAGTATATCTGTACCTACCTACCTACCTACCTACCTACCTACCTACCTACCTACCTACCTACCTACCTACCTACCTACCTACCTACCTACCTACCTACCTACCTACCTACCTACCTACCTACCTACCTGCCTACCTCCTCCCAATCCTACAGTATATCTATACCTACCGAGCTCCTCTCAAGCCTACAGTATGTCTGTACCTACCTACCTACCTACCTACCTACCTACCTACCTACCTACCTACCTACCTACCTACCTACCTACCTACCTACCTACCTACCTACCTACCTACCTACCTACCTACCTACCTACCTACCTACCTACCTACCTCCTCCCAATCCTACAGTATATCTATACCGACCTCCTCCCAATCCTACAGTATATCTATATCTACCTACCTCCTCCCAATCCTACAGTATATCTATACCTACCGACCTCCTCCCAATCCTACAGTATATCTATACCTACCTACCTCCTCCCAATCCTACAGTATATCTATACCTACCTACCTCCTCCCAATCCTACATTATATCTATATATACCTACCTCCTCCCAATCCTACAGTATATCTATAACTACCTACCTCCTCCCAATCCTACAGTATATCTATACCTACCTACCTCCTCCCAATCCTACATTATATCTATATATACCTACCTTCTCATCCCAGTCTTCTCATCCCAGTCTTCTCATCCCAGTCTTCTCATCACAGTTTTCTCGTCTGAGTCTGCTCTTGGGTTCACCGGTTTCACTCGACGTGACAGTCTAGTGTCTCTGCAGGTTTTGTAGAGAGAGTAGAGGGGGTGGTGAGACATATCTCACAGAGAGAGTAGGGGGGTGGTGAGACATATCTCACAGAGAGAGTAGGGGGTGGTGAGACATATCTCACAGAGACAGTAGAGGGGGTGGTGAGACATATCTCACAGAGAGAGTAGGGGGTGGTGAGACATATCTCACAGAGACAGTAGAGGGGTGGTGAGACATATCTCACAGAGAGAGTAGAGGGGTGGTGAGACATATCTCACAGAGAGAGTAGAGGGGTGGTGAGACATATCTCACAGAGAGAGTAGAGGGGTGGTGAGACATATCTCACAGAGAGAGTAGAGGGGTGGTGAGACATATCTCACAGAGAGAGTAGAGGGGGTGGTGAGACATATCTCACAGAGACAGTAGAGGGGGTGGTGAGACATATCTCACAGAGACAGTAGAGGGGGGTGAGACATATCTCACAGAGACAGTAGAGGGGGTGGTGAGACATATTTCACAGAGACAGTAGAGGGGGTGGTGAGACATATATCACAGAGACAGTAGAGGGGGTGGTGAGACATATCTCACAGAGACAGTAGAGGGGGTGGTGAGACATATCTCACAGAGAGAGTAGAGGGGGTGGTGAGACATAACTCACAGAGAGATTAGAGGTGGTGGTGAGACATATCTCACAGAGAGAGGAGAGGGGGTGGTGAGACATATCTCACAGAGACAGTAGAGGTGGTGGTGAGACATAACTCACAGAGAGAGTATAAATCCTACATCTGTGTCAGGATTTTATGTCTGCGCAGTGGTGGAACAAATTAATGTTTAGTGTCTACATACAGACAGTTTATGTGAGGTGTAATCAATGTTTTTCATAGTCATCATGTCTACTTTTATCCAATGTAAAAAAATGTAATTTAAAAAAAAAATGTTGCTACATGAGACCGAATCGAGCCGCTCCCTCACAAATACTAAACAAAATATTTGTGTCCACTTTAAAATATCTTCCTCGTTCTCCTTTCCATTGTAATGAGTCACATGCAGCACATTCATAAAACACCTTATTTAGTTTATATTCTTCCTAAATGTTCATTATTTTATTGCAAACACTTTAATTGATATAGTATCGCTCCTGCAACATTATAATTTATTTTATTTTATGTAGCCTATGCACAACAGTTATAGCAAAGACACTGGCCTAGGTAAATGGTTACAGCCTACAGCGGAATCAATGACCAATGACAACCCGGGTCGGACTCAATGCAGCATGCTAAATGAGAAAAAATGATTTAACTGCCTGGCGCTGAGGCTGAAATGCTGCTGTAAGCTTTTTTGAGGACAGCATTCAGTCTGACCTATCCACATAAAGTCTGTGGGCAGCAGCAAACGACCAGGCAGTGTGTTAGAGAAGACTGCTATTGATTAGGAGAGGTGAGGATGACAACAGACTGGTATTGATTAAGAGAGGTGAGGATGACAACAGACTGGTATTGATTAGGAGAGGTGAGGATGACAACAGACTGGTATTGATTAAGAGAGGTGAGGATGACAACAGATTGGTATTGATTAAGAGAGGTGAGGATGACAACAGACTGGTATTGATTAGGAGAGGTGAGGATGACAACAGACTGGTATTGATTAGGAGAGGTGATGATGACAACAGACTGGTATTGATTAGGAGAGGTGAGGATGACAACAGACTGGTATTGATTAGGAAAGGTGAGGATGACAACAGACTGGTATTGATTAGGAGAGGTGAGGATGACAACAGACTGGTATTGATTAGGAGAGGTGAGGATGACAACAGAGCTCTATTTAGATATTCATTAACTAGGACATACCACACACTTATGCACACACGCATGCACATGCACACACACACACACACACACACACACACACACACACACACACACACACACACACACACACACACACACACGCACGCACGCACGCACGCACGCACGCACGCACGCACGCACGCACGCACACACACACACACACACACACACACACACACACACACACACACACACAGAGGCAAGCACGCACATACGCATGAATGCACATACACGCACCGAGAGAGGGAGACTTTATATGTTATAGTAATGTAGTTACTGCTGCTACAATATACATACACATTATTCTATAAATACCTTTAACTCATAGAAAACAATTCTTTGGATCATTTCTACAGGAGGAGACAGGTGACTTCAATTGTGCTGAGCAGGAGCAGAACGTGTTTTAAAACCTACAGTATTTGTGACAGACTAAATTGTGAGAGAGTTTGCCTGGCTGGCTGAGCATTTACAACATGTGGAATGAGATCATGGGGCTGTTGCTGCTGTACAACTCTGTGTATGTGTGTTTTTAATGTACGCATGTGTGTGTGTGTCTGTGTGTGTGTGAGTGTTTCTTCTGTACGTGTGTGTGTGTGTGCCTGTGTGTGTGTATGGTGTATAACCTTTGTGTATTTTTGTTTGTAATGTACGTGTGTGTGTGTCTTCTGTACGTGTGTGTGTGTGCCTGTGTGTGTGTATGGTGTATAACCTCTGTGTATATGTGTGTGTGTGTGTCTGTTTGTACGTGTGTGTGTACGCGTTTGTGTGTGTGTGTGTGTGTGTGTGTGTGTGTGTGTGTGTGTGTGTGTGTGTGTGTGTGTGTGTGTGTGTGTGTGTGTGTGTGTGTGTGTGTGTGTGTGTGTGTGTGTGTGTGTGTGTGTGTGTGTATGGTGAATAACCTCTGCCCCATGTTGAAGGTCTAGAGCCCTGTTGGCATCTGGACAGAGCTCACATGAGGAATGTTTTAATGTGAATTCATTAGGCTGTATTACAACCGGCCGTGATCGGGAGTCCCATAGGGCGGTGCACAATTGGCCCAGCATCGCCCGGGTTTGGTCGGGACAGGCCGTCATTGTAAATAAGAATTTGTTCTTAACTGACTTGCCTAGTAAAAAAAGGTTAAATGTAAAATGAAATGTCACACAACAAAAAAAAACCTAACAAATCAATTACGGTTGCTCTCGATAAAGAGTTATTGTATTATAATATACTATTTTATTATATTATATGTTATTATATTATAGCTCATCAATGGCACCTTCTGAATACAGAGCATAGAATGTACTGATGAGAATGTCTAGAATGTCTAGAATGTTTAGAATGTATAGAATGTTTAGAATGTTTAAAATGTCTAGAATGTTTAGAATGTTTAGAATGTCTAGAATGTTTAGAACGTGACTGAGTAGAGTCCACAGAGATCCTATAGTTTCAGTCGGTATTAGATATAATGTACTGAGGAGAATGTCTAGAATGTTTTGAATGTTTAGAATGTTTAGAACGTGACTGAGTTGAGTCCACAGAGATCCTATAGTCCCAGTCGCTATTAGATAGAATGTCACGGCACCGCCCACCTTGGGGAAAAACAACTCATGGATATCTAGGTTACAGCAAACAGCTTGACCTTTTTCAAACGCAATTTTCTTATTGTCTGCTTGTTTTAGTCCATTACAAAACTATATTTAAGAAAATATTACTTTTCAACATTGCCTGTTCCCGAGTGTTCTCGCTATTTAGAAAAACGTAACATAGGTCTTGTAGGGATTCCCTCATGAACGTTTTCAAGATGGCGCTAGTAGACATGTGAATGACTGAGTGCTAGCTAGCAAGCTTACTGCCGGGAACATTAAGCTAGCCAATACCAACAACAAACAAACGGACTGTACAGCTACAAGTAGTGAATGGAAACGGAGGACACTAAACAAGTTAAATGTATTTCCTGTGGTGAAATGTTTTCCACACACATAGCTACGTGTAGCCTACTTGGAGACCAGGTCCACACATTTCCTATTCTCCCAGGTTGAATACCCTGAAGCCACAGGGCTCTTCTCCCAGGCTGGATACCCTGAAGCCATAGGGCTCTTCTCCCAGGCTGAATACCCTGAAGCCACAGGGCTCTTCTCCCATGCTGAATAGGGCTCAGGGCTCTTCTCCCAGGCTGGATACCCTGAAGCCACAGGGCTCATCTCCCAGGCTGAATACCCTGAAGCCACAGGGTATTCCCTCCGATGTCAACAATTACAGACCAGTATCCCTTCTTTCTTTTCTCTCCAAAACTCTTGAACGTGCCGTCCTTGGCCAGCTCTCCCGCTATCTCTCTCTGAATGACCTTCTTGATCCAAATCAGTCAGGTTTCAAGACTAGTCATTCAACTGAGACTGCTCTCCTCTGTATCACGGAGGCGCTCCGCACTGCTAAAGCTAACTCTCTCTCCTCTGCTCTCATCCTTCTAGATCTATCGGCTGCCTTCGATACTGTGAACCATCAGATCCTCCTCTCCACCCTCTCCGAGTTGGGCATCTCCGGCGCGGCCCACGCTTGGATTGCGTCCTACCTGACAGGTCGCTCCTACCAGGTGGCGTGGCGAGAATCTGTCTCCTCACCACGCGCTCTCACCACTGGTGTCCTCCAGGGCTCTGTTCTTGGCCCTCTCCTATTCTCGCTATACACCAAGTCACTTGGCTCTGTCATAACCTCACATGGTCTCTCCTATCATTGCTATGCAGACGACACACAATTAATCTTCTCCTTTCCCCCTTCTGATGACCAGGTGGCGAATCGCATCTCTGCATGTCTGGCAGACATATCAGTGTGGATGACGGATCACCACCTCAAGCTGAACCTCGGCAAGACGGAGCTGCTCTTCCTCCCGGGGAAGGACTGCCCGTTCCATGATCTCGCCATCACGGTTGACAATCCATTGTGTCCTCCTCCCAGAGCGCCAAGAACCTTGGCGTGATCCTGGACAACACCCTGTCGTTCTCAACCAACATCAAGGCGGTGGCCCGTTCCTGTAGGTTCATGCTCTACAACATCCGCAGAGTACGACCCTGCCTCACACAGGAAGCGGCGCAGGTCCTAATCCAGGCACTTGTCATCTCCCGTCTGGATTTCTGCAACTCGCTGTTGGCTGGGCTCCCTGTCTGTGCCATTAAACCCCTTCAACTCATCCAGAACGCCGCAGCCCGTCTGGTGTTCAACCTTCCCAAGTTCTCTCACGTCACCCCGCTCCTCCGTTCTCTCCACTGGCTTCCAGTTGAAGCTCGCATCCGCTACAAGACCATGGTGCTTGCCTACGGAGTTGTGAGGGGAACGGCACCTCAGTACCTCCAGGCTCTGATCAGGCCCTACACCCAAACAAGGGCACTGCGTTCATCCACCTCTGGCCTGCTCGCCTCCCTACCACTGAGGAAGTACAGCTCCCGCTCAGCCCAGTCAAAACTGTTCGCTGCTCTGGCCCCCCAATGGTGGAACAAACTCCCTCACGACGCCAGGACAGCGGAGTCAATCACCACCTTCCGGAGACACCTGAAACCCCACCTCTTTAAGGAATACCTAGGATAGGATAAGTAATCCCTCTCACCCCCCCCCTTAAGATTTAGATGCACTATTGTAAAGTGACTGTTCCACTGGATGTCATAAGGTGAATGCACCAATTTGTAAGTCGCTCTGGATAAGAGCGTAGAATGGCAGTAGAGGCATAATCCTGATTTTACTTATCCAGGAAAATAAAAAGTAAGGCATGTGATACATCAGAAAATGTGTAATATAATTGTGGTTAACCAAAAATATTGTAATAAATTATAAACACAGTTTCTATGGGTTTTATTCAAATTGTCTGCATAAATATATACTAAAACATATGGAAACAGACCATAACTGTTTAAAATGGTGTTTTCTTGGAAAGCTGGTATATGATACAATACAGTGGTGTAAAGTAATAACAATTTAGTCCTTTTTCCACCACTGATACAATATCACTAGCTACTTGTTGCATTTACAACTTGTCTAAGTCCTATATCATCAACTGATGTCAGTCAGTGTATGGCTTTATCTGGCTGTGGACTGACTGTATTACTTGAACGGAATGTTGGCATATTAGAAGTTCATTTCATCTCAAATTAATGGAATCATTACTCTAAAAGTGGCCAGCTAGCTATCTAACAAACGTACCAGTGCAGATATATTCTTCACTATTTTACACAATATTTTATCACAGCACTAGCAAACCATGGTTGACCAATGGCCCCAGTGATGTACTGGGCTATACACACTACCCTCTGTAGAGCCTTACGGTCAGATGCCGAGCAGTTGCCATACCAGGCGGTGATGCAACCGGTCAGGATGCTCTCGATGGTGCAGCTATAGAACTTTTTGAGGATCTGGTGACCCATTCCATTAGTGTTCAATCAGATGTAAAGTAAATAGCAAGGTAAATTATTAAAGTAAAAATCGAATTGCTACGTGAGGATTATCCATGTTGCTATCCACTACGTGAGGGTTATCCATGTTGCTATACACTACGTGAGGGTTATCCATGTTGCTATACACTACATGAGGGTTATCCATGTTGCTATACACTACATGAGGGTTATCCATGTTGCTATACACTACGTGAGGGTTATCCATGTTGCTATCCACTACGTGAGGGTTGTCCATGTTGCTATACACTACGTGAGCGTTATCCTTGTTGCTATCCACTACGTGAGCGTTATCCATGTTGCTATACACTACGTGAGCGTTATCCATGTTGCTATACACTACGTGAGCGTTATCCATGTTGCTATACACTACGTGAGCGTTATCCATGTTGCTATACAATACATGAGGATTATCCAACAAAACTGTTGTGACTGACTGTGAATGATGAATGATACACTATGGACGCAGCCCTGAGTTTGGTGTGCAGAACATCACACACATCCAACGCTACATTGATTTAACAATACTGCTGCCTTCCTGTGTGTGTGAATATATGGGATATTTACATTTTTTAACAGCCAGTATCAGGATGATTTAAATAGATGGTCTCTTCTTCTCCTTTGTTGTCTATGCTGGCTGAACAGAGCTCCTCTGTGCCCTACAGTACATGGAGCTGCAGGCATAGTGGGAGCAGAGCACAGCATTGTGCCTGCAATGCAGAGGCTGTCGGGAGGGACACAGATTGATTTGTAGCTATTGAGACAGCACTGATACGCTGCTAAGACTATGGACGCACGTCAGCAATCGCTTCACGACATTAGTGGTAAGTTGGAGGAAGAGGTTGGAGGAAGAGGTGAGGAAATACACACTGCTTTGTGACTACATTTTTTGTTTCCAGTTTACGGTCGGAGAGGCGGAGCTCTTTAGACTTCACTGTCAAGCAGAAAAAGAAGAAAAGGGATCCGGGAGAAAGAAAATACCGCCCGTGCATACTAACAAAGAAATAAACATGTTATATGTCAAATCAAATCTAATTCTATTGGTCACATACACAGGGTTAGCTGATGTTATTGGTCACATACACATGGTTAGCTGATGTTATTGGTCACATACACATGGTTAGCTGATGTTATTGGTCACATACACATGGTTAGCTGATGTTATTGGTCACATAAACATGGTTAGCTGATGTTATTGGTCACATAAACATGGTTAGCTGATGTTATTGGTCACATAAACATGGTTAGCAGATGTTATTGGTCACATAAACATGGTTAGCTGATGTTATTGGTTACATGGTTAGCTGATGTTATTGGTCACATAAACGTGGTTAGCAGATGTTATTGGTCACATACACATGGTTAGCAGATGTTATTGGTCACATAAACATGGTTAGCAGATGTTATTGGTCACATAAACATGGTTAGCTGATGTTATTGGTTACATGGTTAGCTGATGTTATTGGTCACATAAACATGGTTAGCAGATGTTATTGGTCACATAAACGTGGTTAGCAGATGTTATTGGTCACATACACATGGTTAGCTGATGTTATTGGTCACATACACATGGTTAGCTGATGTTATTGGTCACATACACATGGTTAGCTGATGTTATTGGTCACATAAACATGGTTAGCTGATGTTATTGGTTACATGGTTAGCTGATGTTATTGGTCACATAAACATGGTTAGCAGATGTTATTGGTCACATAAACGTGGTTAGCAGATGTTATTGGTCACATACACATGGTTAGCTGATGTTATTGGTCACATACACATGGTTAGCTGATGTTATTGGTCACATACACATGGTTAGCTGATGTTATTGGTCACATAAACGTGGTTAGCTGATGTTATTGGTCACATAAACATGGTTAGCAGATGTTATTGGTTACATGGTTAGCTGATGTTATTGGTCACATAAACATGGTTAGCTGATGTTATTGGTCACATAAACATGGTTAGCTGATGTTATTGGTCACATAAACGTGGTTAGCTGATGTTATTGGTCACATAAACATGGTTAGCAGATGTTATTGGTTACATGGTTAGCTGATGTTATTGGTCACATACACATAGTTAGCTGATGTTATTGGTCACATACACCTGGTTAGCTGATGTTATTGGTCACATACACATGGTTAGCAGATGTTATTGGTTACATGGTTAGCTGATGTTATTGGTCACATACACATGGTTAACAGATGTTATTGGTTACATGGATAGCAGATGTTATTGGTTACATACACATGGTTAACAGATGTTATTGGTTACATGGTTAGCTGATGTTATTGGTCACATACACATGGTTAACATATGTTATTGGTTACATGGATAGCAGATGTTATTGGTCACATACACATGGCTAGCTGATGTTATTGGTCACATACACATGGTTAGCTGATGTTATTGGTCACATACACATGGTTAGCTGATGTTATTGGTCACATAAACATGATTAACAGATGTTATTGGTTACATGGTTAGCTGATGTTATTGGCCACATACACATGGTTAACAGATGTTATTGGTTACATGGATAGCAGATGTTATTGGTCACATACACATGGCTAGCTGATGTTATTGGTCACATACACATGGCTAGCTGATGTTATTGGTCACATACACATGGATAGCAGATGTTATTGGTCACATACACATGGTTAGCAAATGTTATTGGTCACATACACATGGTTAGCTGATGTTATTGGTCACATACACAGGGTTAGCTAATGTTATTGGTCACATACACATGGTTAGCTGATGTTATTGGTCACATACACAGGGTTAGCTGATGTTATTGGTCACATACACATGGTTAGCTGATGTTATTGTGAGTGTAGCGAAATGCTTGTGCTTCTAGATCCGACAGTGTAGCAATATCTAACAGGTAATATCAAACAATTCCACAAAATAAACTAATATCTAACAAATTCCACCGCAAAACCTAATGCACACAATCTAGTAAAGGAATGGGAGGAGAATATATAAGTATAAAATATATGCATGAGCAGTGACAGAGCGGCTAAGATGCAATAGATAGTAAAGAATAGATAGTGTAGGATACAATATACATTATATACATGTGAGAGGAGTAAAGCGAGATGTGTAAACATTATTAAAGTGCCATTATTAAAGTGACTAGTGTTCCATTTATTTATGTGGCCAATGATATCAAGTCTGTAGGTAGACAGCCGTGTTTCTGTGCTAGTGGTGGCTGTTAACAATCTGATGGCCTTGAGATAGAAGCTGTTTTTCAATTTCTCTGTCCCAGCATTGATGAACCTGTACTGACCTCACCTTCTGGGTGAACAGGGGTGAACAGGGGGTGAACAGGCAGTGGCTCGGGTGGTTATTGCCCTTGATCTTTTTTTTGCCCTCCTGTGACATCAAGTGTTGTAGGTGTCCTGGAGGGCAGGTAGTTTGCCCCCGGTGATGTGTTGTGCAGACTGCACCACCCTCTGGAGAGCCCTGCGGTTGAGGGCGGTGCAGTTGCTGTACCAGCTGGTGATACAGCCTGACAGGATGCTCTCGATTGTGCATCTGTAAAAGTTTGTGAGGGTTTTTGGTGACAAGCCATATTTTTTCAGCCTCCTGAAGTTGAGGAGGCGCTCTTGTGCCTTCTTCACCACGCTGTCTGTGTGCGTGGCTCATTTGAGTTTGTCGGTGATATGTACACCAAGTAACTTTCCACCTTCTCCACTGCTGTTCTGTCGATGTGGATGGGGGTGTGGGGATCATCTCCTTTGTTTTTCTGACGTTGAGTGAGAGGTTGTTTTCCTGACACCACACTCCCTCACCTCCTCCCTGTAGGCTGGCTTGTTGTTGTTGGTAATCAAGCATACAACTGTTGTGTTGTATGCAAACTTGATGATTGATTTGGAGGCGTGCATGGCCACGGAGTCGTGGGTGAATGGGGAGTACAGGAGGGGGCTGAGAACACACCCTTGTGGGGCCCCAGTGTTGAGGATCAGCGATGTGGAGATGTTGTTTCCTCCCTTCACCACCTGGGGGTGGACCATTAGGAAGTCCAGGACCCAGTTGCACAGGGCGGGGTCGAGACCCATGGTCTCAAGCTTAATGATGAGTTAGGAGGGTACTATGGTGTTGAATGCTGAGCTGTAGTCAATGAACAGCATTCTTACATAGGTAGTCCTCTTGTCCAGATGGCATAGAGCAGTGTGCGGTGTGATGGCGATTGCATCGTCTGTGGACCTATTGGGGTGGTAAGCAAATCGAGGTGGGTCTAGGGTAACAGGTAGGGTGGAGGTGATATGATCCTTGACTAATTAATCTCTCAAAGCACTTCATGATGACAGAAACAATGGCGGCCATCTTGAAGCATGTGGGGACAACAGACTGGGATAGGGACTGATTGAATATGTCCGTCAACACACCAGCCAGCTGGTCTGCGCATGCTCTGAGGGCACGGCTGGGGATGCCGTCTGGGCCAGCAGCCTTGCGAGGGTTATCACGTTTAAATATTTTACTCACATCGGCCACACAGAAGGAGAGCCAACAGTCTTTGGTAGCGGGCTGTGTCGGTTGAACTCTATTGTCCTCGAAGCTCGCAAAGAAGTTGTTTAATTTGTCTGGAAGCAAGACCGCGATGTGGCTCGTTTTCTTTTTGCAATCCATGATTGTCTGTAGACCCTGCCACATACGTCTCGTACTAGAGGCATTGAATTGAGACTCCAATTTGTCTCTATACTGACACTTTGCTTGTTTGATTGCCTTTCGGAGGGAATAACTACACTGTTTGTATTTGGCTATGTATCCAGTCGCCTTGCCATGATTAAATGCGGTGGTACGTGCTTTGAGTTTTGCACGAATGCTGCCATTAATCCACGGTTTCTGGTTGGGGAAGGTTTTAATAATCACAGTGGGTACCACATATCCTATACACCTCCTTATAAACTCGCTCATTGAGTCAGCGTATACGTAAATGTGCATTTTATGGTATCAAATAACTTCATTCCTGGATGTTTCATGGAACGAGGATACTGGAGAGAGCTCAAACCTTTAGTTAGCAAGATGCATGCAACAGACCTGAACACACTTTTCAAACTTTGTGTTCTTAGATAGAGGAGCTACCAGAGGCCATGTGCTCTATGGTAGGGGAGCTACCTGATGCCATGTGCTCCAAGGTAGAGGAGCTACCTGATGCCATGTGCTCCAAGGTAGACGAGCTACCTGATGCCATGTGCTCCAAGGTAGAGGAGCTACCAGAGGCCATGTGCTCTATGGTAGGGGAGCTACCTGATGCCATGTGCTCCAAGGTAGAGGAGCTACCTGATGCCATGTGCTCCAAGGTAGACGAGCTACCTGATGCCATGTGCTCCAAGGTAGAGGAGCTACCTGAGACCATGTGCTCCAAGATAGAGGAGCTACCTGATGCCATGTGCTCCAAGGTGGAGGAGCTACCTGATGCCATGTGCTCCAAGGTGGAGGAGCTACCTGAGAACATGTTCTCCAAGGTGGAGGAGCTACCTGAGAACATGTTCTCCAAGGTGGAGGAGCTACCTGAGAACATGTGCTCCAAGATAGAGGAGCTACCTGGGGACATGTTCTCCAAAGTAGAGGAGCTACCTGAGGACATGTTCTCCAAGGTAGAGGAGCTACCTGAGGACATGTTAACCAAAGTAGAGGAGCTACCTGAGTACATGTGCTCCAAGGTGGAGGAGCTACCTGAGGACATGTTAACCAAGGTAGAGGAGCTACCTGAGGACATGCTAACCAAGGTAGAGGAGCTACCTGAGGACATGCTAACCAAGGTAGAGGAGCTACCTGAGAACATGTTAACCAAGGTAGAGGAGCTACCTGAGGACATGCTAACCAAGGTAGAGGAGCTACCTGAGGACATGCTAACCAAGGTAGAGGAGCTACCTGAGGACATGCTAACCAAGGTAGAGGAGCTACCTGAGTACATGTGCTCCAAGGTAGAGGAGCTACCTGAGGACATGTGCTCCAAGGTAGAGGAGCTACCTGAGGACATGTTAACCAAGGTAGAGGAGCTACCTGAGGACATGCTAACCAAGGTAGAGGAGCTACCTGAGGACATGCTAACCAAGGTAGAGGAGCTACCTGAGTACATGTGCTCCAAGGTAGAGGAGCTACCTGAGGACATGCTAACCAAGGTAGAGGAGCTACCTGAGAACATGTTAACCAAGGTAGAGGAGCTACCTGAGGACATGCTAACCAAGGTAGAGGAGCTACCTGAGGACATGCTAACCAAGGTAGAGGAGCTACCTGAGGACATGCTAACCAAGGTAGAGGAGCTACCTGAGTACATGTGCTCCAAGGTAGAGGAGCTACCTGAGGACATGTGATCCAAGGTAGAGGAGCTACCTGAGGACATGTTAACCAAGGTAGAGGAGCTACCTGAGGACATGCTAACCAAGGTAGAGGAGCTACCTGAGGACATGCTAACCAAGGTAGAGGAGCTACCTGAGGACATGTGCTCCAAGGTAGAGGAGCTACCTGAGGACATGTGCTCCAAGGTAGAGGAGCTACCTGAGGACATGTTAACCAAGGTAGAGGAGCTACCTGAGGACATGCTAACCAAGGTAGAGGAGCTACCTGAGGACATGCTAACCAAGGTAGAGGAGCTACCTGAGTACATGTGCTCCAAGGTAGAGGAGCTACCTGAGGACATGTTAACCAAGGTAGAGGAGCTACCTGAGGACATGCTAACCAAGGTAGAGGAGCTACCTGAGGACATGCTTGTTTTTAGTTAGGTAATCAGTTAGAACTTAAAAAGGAACTCATGGTAATGTGTCCAAAAAATACCTCCTCTACTATGGCTAATAGCTCATCAAGAGATGGATGAGTGACATTCTAAGTTGTCTAAGTTGTATTTCTACTAGGAAAACATGATTGTGTGATATATGATCAACTGTTCTTATTATATCTCAAAATCATGCAATCAGAGTAGTACAATGTCACCATACACACCGAGTGTCCAAAACATTAGGAACACATGCTTTTTCATGACGTAGACTGACCAGGTGAATCCAGGTGAAAGCTATGATCCCTTATTGATATCGCTTGTTAAATCCACGTCAATCAGCGTAGATGGGGAAGAGACAGGTTAAAGAAGGATTTTTAAGCCTTGAGATAATTGAGACATTGATTGTGCATGAGTGCCATTCAGAGGGTGAAGGGGGCAAGACAAAATATTGAAGTGCCTTTGAACAGGGGTGCAAGGTTTACCGGTTTGAGTGTGTTTTTCACGCTAAACAGTGTTCCGTGTGCATCAAGAATGATCCACCACCCAAAGCACATCCGGTCAAATTGAACAAAGCATTGATTGAACATGGGCCAGCATCCATGTGAAACGCTTTCGACATCTTGTAGAGTCTGACGAATTAAGGCTGTTGTTAGTGCAAAAGGGGGTATAAATCAGTATCAGGAAGGTGTTCCTAATGTTTCGTACAGATGCAGAACAAGATGCTGTAACACTAAACATTACAGTGGAATGTTACACTAAACATTATAGTAGACTGAGACACTAAACATTACAGCATACTGTAACACTAAACATTACTATAGACTGTTACACTAAACATTATAGTAGACTGAGACACTAAACATTACAGCATACTGTAATACTAAACATTACAGTAGACTGTAACACTAAACATTACAGTGTACTGTTACACTAAACATTATAGTAGACTGAGACACTAAACATTACAGTGGACTGTTACACTAAACATTACTATAGACTGAGACACTAAACATTACCGCATACTGTAATACTAAACATTACTATAGACTGTAACACTAAACATTACCGCATACTGTAATACTAAACATTACTATAGACTGTAACACTAAACATTACAGTGTACTGTTACACTAAACATTACAGTGGACTGTTACACTAAACATTATAGTAGACTGAGACACTAAACATTATAGTAGACTGTAACACTAAACATTATAGTAGACTGTAACACTAAACATTATAGTAGACTGAGACACTAAACATTACAGTGGACTGTTACACTAAACATTATAGTAGACTGAGACACTAAACATTACAGTGGACTGTTACACTAAACATTATAGTAGACTGAGACACTAAACATTACCGCATACTGTAATACTAAACATTACAGTAGACTGTAACACTAAACATTACAGTGTACTGTTACACTAAACATTACAGTGGACTGTTACACTAAACATTATAGTAGACTGAGACACTAAACATTACAGTAGACTGTAACACTAAACATTACAGTGTACTGTTACACTAAACATTACAGTGGACTGTTACACTAAACATTATAGTAGACTGAGACACTAAACATTACAGTAGACTGTAACACTAAACATTATAGCATACGGTTACACTAAACATTATAGTAGACTGTTACACTAAACATTATAGTAGACTGTAACACTAAACATTATAGCATATTGTAACACTCAAAATTACTGTAGACTGTTACACTAAACATTCCAGTAGACTGAGACACTAAACATTCCAGTAGACTGTTACACTAAAACATTATAGTAGACTGTAACACTAAACATTATAGTAGGTTTAGCATGAAACATTGCAGTAGACTGTAACACTAAACATTAAAGTAGACTGAGACACTAAACATTCCTGTAGACTGTTACACTAAACATTATAGTAGACTGTAACACTAAACATTATAGCATAATGTAACACTAAACATTATAGCATACGGTTACACTAAACATTATAGCATACTGTTACAATAAACATTATAGTAGACTGTTACACTAAAACATTATAGTAGACTGAGACACTAACATTATAGTAGACTGTTACACTAAATATTATAGTAGACTGAGACACTAAGCATAACAGTAGACTGTTACACTAAACATTATAGCATAATGTAACACTAAACATTATAGCATACGGTTACACTAAACATTATAGCATACTCTTACAATAAACATTATAGTAGACTGTTACACTAAACATTATTGCATACTGTAACACTAAACATTATAGTAGACTGAGACACTAAACATTATAGCATAACGTAACTCTAAATATTATAGTAGACTGAGACACTAAGCATTACAGTAGACTGTTACACTAAACATTATAGTAGACTGTAACACTAAACATTACAGTAGACTGTTACACTAAACATTATAGTAGACTGAGACACTAAGCATTATAACATCATAGTAGACTGTAACAATATACAGGTTAATCAGACACTATACAGGGATAACCCAGGTTAATCAGGCACTATACAGGGATAACCCAGGTTAATCAGACACTATACAGGGATAACCCAGGTTAATCAGACACTATACAGGGATAACCAGGTTAATCAGACACTATACAGGGATAACCCAGGTTAATCAGACACTATACAGGGATAACCCAGGTTAATCAGACACTATACAGGGATAACCCAGGTTAATCAGACACTATACAGGGATAACCCAGGATGGTCTGACACTATACAGGGATAACCCAGGATGGTCTGACACTATACAGGGATAACCCAGGTTAATTAGACACTATACAGGGATAACCCAGGTTAATTAGACACTATACAGGGATAACCCAGGTTAATTAGACACTATACAGGGATAACCCAGGTTAATTAGACACTATACAGGGATAACCCAGGATGGTCTGACACTATACAGTGATAACCCAGGTTGGTCTGACACTATACAGGGATAACCCAGGTTAATTAGACACTATACAGGGATAACCCAGGTTAATTAGACACTATACAGGGATAACCCAGGTTAATCAGACACTATACAGGGATAACCCAGGTTAATTAGACACTATACAGGGATAACCCAGGTTAATTAGACACTATACAGGGATAACCCAGGTTAATCAGACACTATACAGGGATAACCCAGGTTAATTAGACACTATACAGGGATAACCCAGGTTAATCAGACACTATACAGGGATAACCCAGGTTAATCAGACACTATACAGGGATAACCCAGGTTAATCAGACACTATACAGGGATAACCCAGGTTAATCAGACACTATACAGGGATAACCCAGGTTAATTAGACACTATACAGGGATAACCCAGGATGGTCTGACACTATACAGGGATAACCCAGGTTAATTAGACACTATACAGGGATAACCCAGGATGGTCTGACACTATACAGGGATAACCCAGGTTAATCAGACACTATACAGGGATAACCCAGGTTAATTAGACACTATACAGGGATAACCCAGGATGGTCTGACACTATACAGGGATAACCCAGGTTGGTCTGACACTATACAGGGATAACCCAGGATGGTCTGACACTATACAGGGATAACCCAGGTTAATCAGACACTATACAGGGATAACCCAGGTTAATTAGACACTATACAGGGATAACCCAGGATGGTCTGACACTATACAGGGATAACCCAGGTTGGTCTGACACTATACAGGGATAACCCAGGATGGTCTGACACTATACAGGGATAACCCAGGATGGTCTGACACTATACAGGGATAACCCAGGATGGTCTGACACTATACAGGGATAACCCAGGTTAATCAGACACTATACAGGGATAACACAGGTTAATTAGACACTATACAGGGATAACCCAGGTTAATCAGACACTATACAGGGATAACCCAGGTTAATCAGACACTATACAGGGATAACCCAGGATGGTCTGACACTATACAGGGATAACCCAGGATGGTCTGACACTATACAGGGATAACCCAGGATGGTCTGACACTATACAGGGATAACCCAGGTTAATCAGACACTATACAGGGATAACACAGGTTAATTAGACACTATACAGGGATAACCCAGGTTAATCAGACACTATACAGGGATAACCCAGGTTAATCAGACACTATACAGGGATAACCCAGGTTAATCAGACACTATACAGGGATAACCCAGGTTAATTAGACACTATACAGGGATAACCCAGGATGGTCTGACACTATACAGGGATAACCCAGGATGGTCTGACACTATACAGGGATAACCCAGGTTAATCAGACACTATACAGGGATAACCCAGGTTAATCAGACACTATACAGGGATAACCCAGGTTAATCAGACACTATACAGGGATAACCCAGGTTAATCAGACACTATACAGGGATAACCCAGGTTAATTAGACACTATACAGGGATAACCCAGGTTGGTCTGACACTATACAGGGATAACCCAGGATGGTCTGACACTATACAGGGATAACCCAGGTTGGTCTGACACTATACAGGGATAACCCAGGTTAATCAGACACTATACAGGGATAACCCAGGTTGGTCTGACACTATACAGGGATAACCCAGGTTAATCAGACACTATACAGGGATAACCCAGGTTAATTAGACACTATACAGGGATAACCCAGGTTGGTCTGACACTATACAGGGATAACCCAGGTTGGTCTGACACTATACAGGGATAACCCAGGTTAATCAGACACTATACAGGGATAACCCAGGTTGGTCTGACACTATACAGGGATAACCCAGGATGGTCTGACACTATACAGGGATAACCCAGGTTGGTCTGACACTATACAGGGATAACCCAGGTTGGTCTGACACTATACAGGGATAACCCAGGTTAATCAGACACTATACAGGGATAACCCAGGTTGGTCTGACACTATACTTGGGAAACAGAGCACATCTTTGATTTGAGCACTATCAAGGGCAGAGAATGTTTACAGTCACCAATGACCAGATTGTGACTCATAGGTCTGCCATTAAATCAAGTCCTGAGGCTGGACCGAGACATTCGGCCTCTGCTCTGGTACTTAATGTACTGTAGCCAAGCCTGGGCTGAGAGAAAATGAGAAAAAGAGCTTTCTTTAGAGTAATGGTTGGAGGTTGAGCCTCTATCTAATGAACAACCATGACAGAAAACTAGAAAATATACTATCCTACTCTCCTCTCTACCCAATTAATGTCATTCTCAGTTCAGAGTTCAACCGATATGACAGCCAGGTAAACAACCGTGGCCAAACACTATTGCCTGTCCCAGGAGGGGGAAACACATTATAGAATATAAAGACTGCCGGTTGACACAACGATAGGTGGTTCTTGTGCAATCTGGTTCCGTGGATGAAGTGGAAAGGAATTTGAGTTCTGCTGGAGTCTCAATAGCCTTGCGAGCCACCCTGATCTCTCGAGCTTAAAGGAATGGTGTTTTCAGGGTGGTTCGTGAGGCTCGTGTCAAATCCTGAATTGTTTCCCCAATACAATCAGGACATACAGTAATGCCCTCTGTGTTATTGTAATATGCATATGACCCCAGATTATTATTGTCTCCGTGACTGCAAGGTTGGAAGATCTCCTGCTAGAGTCTCAATCCTATGTGGAAAACTGCTTCTATATAAACACTTGGATCCACAGTACAATAAGGACATAAGTGCAAAATCTACAGCGGCCCACTTGCCATTCACATGACCCTGTTCATAACATGTTCATGAGATTCCACAATGCTTCCCACTGATGACACGTGTTCTCCCAGCACCGCATTGGTTGACGATGGAATATCTGTAGCCTATGAAACAGAGAGACGAGTGGAGCTCCATCCTGCCTTCCAGGATAGGATGATTTATCTCTCCGTGTTCCGGAGCCCAACCCCCTTTTCTATAAATTACTGTGACGAGGAGATGAAATCTTTTACGATAGACAGGTATAGGACTGGAATAACTTGGGCTATGTCTGAAATGGCATTGTATTCCCTATAGAGTGCCCATAGGTCTCTGGTCAAAAGTAGTGGACTATATAGGAGCTAGGGAGCCATTTGAGACTCAGTCCTACTTGCCCTATCTCTGAAAGTCAAACACTTAACAGAATGCCCGAAGTCTATTCGGATTCTGGTAGGATAGGGGTCTGTTAATTGCATTGCTGTGAACAGTAAAGGTTAATTAACCATGTGTAAGGTGAGACGTTCTCATGCAAATCATGCCTCTGAAATGGCACCCTGTTCCCTAGTGCACTACTTTTGACCAGGGTCCTATGGGCATTAAGTGTAAAACACATATGCATCCGAAATGACACCTACTCCATATACAGTGCACTACTATGGGCCCTGGTCAAAAGTAGTACACTATATAGGAATTAGAGTGCTATTTAGGACGGGGTCTATGTTTAAAACTTTCTCAGTACCGGTGTCTTATGAGAAAGTGATGGGTGCTTATTTTGGTGGACAAATAAACAACAACGTTGGCCCGACTAGTAAGGGCTTCCCACTGAAATATTCTAATGGATTCCACTGGATCACAAAGGTCACTGGGGTTATGAATCGTCTTCCCCGCTGAGAAACAATGAAGTGAACATCTTGAGTCATTATTAAAATGAGTAATGTGGTTAATTAAGATATCAAGTGATTAGTTAGGGTACTACCACTTCAAATAAAATTTTATTTGTCACATGACCAGGGTAGCCTAGTGGTTAGAGTGTAGAGCCGGCAGGGTAGCCTAGTGGTTAGAGTGTAGAGGCGGCAGGGTAGCCTAGTGGTTAGAGTGTAGAGCCGGCAGGGTAGCCTAGTGGTTAGAGTGTAGAGCCGGCAGGGTAGCCTAGTGGTTAGAGTGTAGAGGCGGCAGGGTAGCCTAGTGGTTAGAGCGTTGGACTAGTAACCGGAAGGTTGCAAGTTCAAACCCCAGAGCTGACAAGGTACAAATCTGTCGTTCTGCCCCTGAACAGGCAGTTAACCCGCTGTTCCTAGGCCGTCATTGAAAATAAGAATTTGTTCTTAACTGACTTGCCTAGTTAAATAAAGGTAAACTTAAACATACACATGGTTAGCAGATGTTAATGCGAGTGTAGCGAAATGCTTGTATAATAAACGGTGTAGCTGCTGCATGCATAATGGAACTAATCATCCTGGCTGGTTCTGTTTTCTCTTCTCCGTAATAATCGAGTGATAATGTGTTTTCACAGCTTCGGGGAGATGGCAGCTTTTGTTGTTGTCTTGAGCAAGAAGGGAATTACCATTCCAACACATGTCTCTGCAGGCTCATGGTGATTTCTTAGACAACGTGATATGGGTTCTGCAGTAAGCTAAGGAAATCACATCCTCCAAGAAGGGAATACCATTCCAACACATGTCTCTGCAGGCTCATGGTGATTTCTTAGACAACGTGATATGGGTTCTGCAGTAAGCTAAGGAAATCACATCCTCCAAGAAGGGAATACCATTCCAACACATGTCTCTGCAGGCTCATGGTGATTTCTTAGACAACGTGATATGGGTTCTGCAGTAAGCTAAGGAAATCACATCCTCCAAGAAGGGAATACCATTCCAACACATGTCTCTGCAGGCTCATGGTGATTTCTTAGACAACGTGATATGGGTTCTGCAGTAAGCTAAGGAAATCACATCCTCCAAGAAGGGAATACCATTCCAACACATGTCTCTGCAGGCTCATGGTGATTTCTTAGACAACGTGATATGGGTTCTGCAGTAAGCTAAGGAAATCACATCCTCCAAGAAGGGAATACCATTCCAACACATGTCTCTGCAGGCTCATGGTGATTTCTTAGACAACGTGATATGGGTTCTGCAGTAAGCTAAGGAAATCACATCCTCCAAGAAGGGAATACCATTCCAACACATGTCTCTGCAGGCTCATGGTGATTTCTTAGACAACGTGATATGGGTTCTGCAGTAAGCTAAGGAAATCACATCCTCCAAGAAGGGAATACCATTCCAACACATGTCTCTGCAGGCTCATGGTGATTTCTTAGACAACGTGATATGGGTTCTGCAGTAAGCTAAGGAAATCACATCCTCCAAGAAGGGAATACCATTCCAACACATGTCTCTGCAGGCTCATGGTGATTTCTTAGACAACATGATATGGGTTCTGCAGTAAGCTAAGGAAATCACATCCTCCAAGAAGGGAATACCATTCCAACACATGTCTCTGCAGGCTCATGGTGATTTCTTAGACAACGTGATATGGGTTCTGCAGTAAGCTAAGGAAATCACATCCTCCAAGAAGGGAATACCATTCCAACACATGTCTCTGCAGGCTCATGGTGATTTCTTAGACAACATGATATGGGTTCTGCAGTAAGCTAAGGAAATCACATCCTCCACAGAATGAGAGATATATCGACTTGGAATCAATCAGGTTTAATATGAGTTGCAACAAGAGAACAAGCAATCAAAAAAAAGAGAGATTTTTTAACATTAAAGGAAGGACTCGGCATTATTATTGTGTGTGTGTGTGTGTGTGTGTGTGTGTGTGCGTGTGCGCGTGCGTGTGCGTGTGCGCATGTAATCAGTATTTAGTCTTCATGGTCTCAGGTCCCTGTACTGGGACTGATTTAACTCAATAAGACTGTCCTAGATGCAATAACAATCTAAAACAATCTATTTCTAACAACAACCACAAATAAAAACACAGAGTTGGGCTTTGAATGTCAGCAGGAACATTAAACTCTCCATTTACAATATCTTTACTGAGTAATTGCAGTGGGGACATTCTACACTGTGGTAGAATATACTGTTATGATATGGGGTGTAGTTTAGTGTTAGTGTTAGGATATAGAACAACACACTATCCAGGATACAGTTCCATATTCCATCCCAAGGTGGCAGCACAAACCGAGTGTAGCTGCTGAGTCAAGCCTTTATCAAATCAAATCAAATCATATCATTTTATTTGTCACATGCACATGGTTAGCAGATGTTAATACGAGTGTAGCGAAATGCTTGTGCTTCTAGTTCCGACCGTGCAGTCATATCTAACAAGTAATCTAACCTAACAATTTCACAACAACTACCTTATACACACAAGTGTAAAGGAATTATTAAGAATATGTACATATAAATATATGAATGAGTGATGGCCGAACGGCATAGGCAAGATGCAGTAGATGGTATAGAGTACAGTATATACATATATGAGTAATGTAGGGTATGTAAACATTATATAAAGTGGCATTGTTTAAAGTGGCTAGTGGTACATTTATAACATCAATTTTTCATTATTAAAGTGGCTAGATATGAGCCAGTATGTTGGCGGCAGCCACTCAATGTTAGTGATGGCTGTTTAACAGTCTGATAGCCTTGAGATAGAAGCTGTTTTTCAGTCTCTCGATCCCCGCTTTGATGCACCTGTACTGACCTCTTCTTATGTATGATAATGGGGTGAACAGGTAGTGGCTCGGGTGGTTGTTGTCCTTGATGATCTTTTTGACCTTCCTGTGACATCGGGTGGTGTAGGTGTCCTGGAGGGCCGGTAGTTTGTGTTTAAATGTTTTACTCACGTTGGCTGCAGTGAAGGAGAGCCCGCAGGTTTTGGTAGCGGGCCATGTCAGTGGCACTGTGTTGTTCACAAAGAGAGCAAAGAAGTTGTTTAGTCTGTCTGGGAGCAAGACATTGTGGTCCGCGACGGGGATGGTTTTCCTTTTGCAGTCCGTGATTGACTGTAGACCCTGCCACATACCTCTCGTGTTTGAGCCGTTGAATTGCGACTCTACTTTGTCTCTATACTGACACTTAGCTTGTTTGATTGCCTTGCTGAGGGAATAGCTACACTGTTTTGTATTCGGTCTTGTTTCCGGTCACCTTGCCCTGATTAAAAGCAGTGGTTCGCGCTTTCAGTTTTGTGCGAATGCTGCCATCAATCCACGGTTTCTGGTTTGGAAATGTTTTAATAGAAGCTGTGGGTACAACATCGCCGATGCACTTGCTAATAAACTCGCTCACCGAATCAGCGTATTCATCAATGTTATTGTCAGAAGCTATGCGGAACATATCCCAGTCCATGTGATCGAAGCAATCTTGAAGCGTGGAATCCGATTGTTCGGACCAGCATTGAACAGACCTGAGCACGGGCGCTTCCTATTTTAGTTTCTGTCAATAGGCTGGGAGCAACAAAATGGAGTCGTGGTCAGATTTTCCGAAAGGAGGGCGGGAGAGGGCTTTATATGCCTTGTGGAAGTTAGAATAACAATGATCCAGGGTTTGCCATGTCTTTTCATTATACACAGCACGCTTAAAGAATCCGCATGTGAGAGAATAATATGCTAATAAAACATACCAATCTTTTCTTTTTCACTAGAGTCAAACCAAAGAGTTCAGAGGATATCTCCAAAATGGACTATTGGGAACAGTTAAACAATGCTTAATTTATATATATATATATTTATATGCAGAGAAAGTGTGTGTGTGTGCTTTTTTCAAAGAGGTTTCTTCTGGACTGATACAGAAGTAACATTCATTTCCCATCTCCTTGATGTATTCCTGAAGGTCCATCCTGCCATCTAGATGGAGGGAAGTTATCTCCCTTCGGGGAGCAATATCATAGATCATAAACGGCACGCTTTGCATAAATAAGTCATCTATATGAGTACATTAGAAGTCTACCCCATGCACAGTTCTGCCCCAAAGGCTAAATTCGTAAGTAGCTTTGGTAAACATTTATATTTAATATTTGACTTTCTCAATTTCCTTTTCATGAAAGCAAAATAAATAATGGAACCACTAGTTATGACTGGTTAACCAAAACCATAATGGAACCACTAGTTCTGACTAGACTTGACTGTGTGGTCAACCATGATGGAACCACTAGTCATTAATGTGTGGTCAACCATAATGGAACCACTAGTCATGACTGGTCAACCATAATGGAACCACTAGTCAAGACTGGTCAACCGTGATTGAACCACTAGTCAAGACTGGTCAACCGTGATAGAACCACTAGTCATGACTGGTCAACCATAATGGAACCACTAGTCATCACTGGGTGGTCAACAGTCATCTACGAGATGAAGTCATATTAGGAAACATGCCAGACATCAAATATCGTCACCAAATAAATGTCAGCAATCTGATCAAATCAGCCTGGTACATTTGATTGTATTCCAGCACTCTGCGGTTTGATCGTCTAATCTGACAACATGCCCAGGCTGTAATGTAAGCAGGCCACTGAGAGATTGCATGGCTGGAATGTGCAATTCATATAACCACATAAAGTAGAATGTAGACTATTGAACGTCCACGGCATCAACTGGGATGGCAGAAGGCAAACACAAACACTCGTAAAACAGCCCTGGAATGGAACAGGCTTGCTGTTACCACAGCACTAGCAGTTAGCCTCTTCAGTTATGTTACCACAGCACTAGCAGTTAGCCTCTTCAGTCATGTTACCACAGCACTAGCAGTTAGCCTCTTCAGTTATGTTACCACAGCACTAGCAGTTACCCTCTTCAGTTATGTTACCACAGCACTAGCAGTTAGCCTCTTCGGTCATGTTAACACAGCACTAACAGTTATCCTCTTCAGTTATGTTACCACAGCACTAGCAGTTAGCCTCTTCAGTTATGTTACCACAGCACTAGCAGTTAGCCTCTTCAGTTATGTTACCACAGCACTAGCAGTTAGCCTCTTCAGTCATGTTACCACAGCACTAGCAGTTATCCTCTTCAGTTATGTTACCACAGCACTAGCAGTTAGCCTCTTCAGTTATGTTAACACAGCACTAGCAGTTATCCTCTTCAGTTATGTTAACACAGCACTAGCAGTTATCCTCTTCAGTTATGTTACCACAGCACTAGCAGTTAGCCTCTTCAGTTATGTTAACACAGCACTAGCAGTTAGCCTCTTCAGTCATGTTAACACACCACTAGCAGTTAGCCTCTTCAGTCATGTTAACACACCACTAGCAGTTAGCCTCTTCATTCATGTTAACACACCACTAGCAGTTAGCCTCTTCAGTTATGTTAACACACCACTAGCAGTTAGCCTCTTCAGTTATGTTAACACAGCACTAGCAGTTAGCCTCTTCAGTCATGTTAACACACCACTAGCAGTTAGCCTCTTCAGTTATGTTAACACAGCACTAGCAGTTAGCCTCTTCAGTCATGTTAACACACCACTAGCAGTTAGCCTAGCCCAGAGGCCACCAGGCTATTTTCTATTTCCCTAGCCCGGCTAAAGGTATGGCCGTATGGCTACGGAGCGTGTTCACAAATATGTGTATAAACAATTCATGTTCTAAGGTTATTTAGAAAGTCCTAACATGTTTAGAATCTAATGGTAGCCAACTTCATAATGGGTTTATTGATTGCTTTTCTATTACAAAGTGCAATCAAGCTTCACAAATGAGATGTTTTAACAATCACCATAAATACACAGGATTACACTGGACTGCATACTAGTGGGTTTACATATGTGGATATTGTCTGAAAATGTACCAAATATATTTTTCTCAGGTGTCAACAAACAAACTCTAGTTGTAAATTCCTCCTGCAAACAGACCACATGATTGTACCATCCTTCTGATAGAAGAAAGGTTGGACTAACAAAACCTTTCCTAGCAGAGTAACAATACTACATTGTCTTGGTATTCGGGTGGCTATGGATGGCAGAGCCTGCTGGCTGATGAGGAGCCCATAATGTTTATGCTTTAATTAGCACGTTCTTTGATATATATATTTTTTTACAATGACCCTGGTAATTAAAGCGTGATTCATCTTAAATAAAAGGGGAATGTTGCATGTTTAAAAAAACAATTGCATTTGGTTTGGTTACAAAATAATTGTGTCATTTATAAGTGGAACATTAAAGGTCATCTTCATGGGTGACAGTCCACAACACCACACAATGGAACTTACACAATCGGATCATAATATGTTTGTTTTATTATGTTGTTTTTCAAACATCACTAAGCACAACAAAACAAACACATCACAACACAACATAATAACATAATAGGTTAACCAAATTCTCCATTCTTTCCGGAACTTTCTATTTCCTATTAATGGCGATAGGGTTCCACAGGCAGATTTGATCAGACTATAAGGAGATAGGCTGGCTAGGTCCTTATCTGTGTCCAGTCCCAAAATGAGAAAGTCATTAAAAAAAAAGTCCTTTTCATCAACAACGGCTTCCATCCAGGCAGCTCTACAGTGTTCATGAGTGCTGTGTGTGTGTGTGTGTGTGTGTGTGTGTGTGTGTGTGTGTGTGTGTGTGTGTGTGTGTGTGTGTGTGTGTGTGTGTGTGTGTGTGTGTGTGTGTGTGTGTGTGTGTGTGTGTGTGTGGGAGGGGGGGGGGAAGAGGGAGGATATTAAGGGTTGTGTCGCAAATGGTGCCCTATTCCCTTTATAGTACACAACTTTATATTGATTGACCCTAAAAGGAGTGCACTACTTTATATTGTATGACCCAAAAGTAGTGCACTACTTTATATTGCATGACCCAAAAGTAGTGCACTACTTTATATTGCATGACCCAAAAGTAGTGCACTACTTTATATTGCATGACCCAAAATTAGTGCACTACAAAGGGAATAGGATGTAATTTGGGACCTACATATGCTGCTGCAGAGGGAGAAAGAAATGAATTCAGAATGCAGTTCAGTTGAATTGCTTTTTAGCAATACTCTTGTCTCATTGCATTCTCCTCGTAGTCACGAACCTCTCCTCCTCGAGGACGTGTTGGTGACTAAAACTAAACAGTCACAGCTTGTCAATCAATCAAATTCAATCAAATGTATTTGTAAAGCACTCGAGACCCTTATGTCAATATCTACAAAGACCATAGAGCTCTTCTCATTACCACCTCTCTGCTCTTGAGGTTAAAACTTTTGCTCCAGAACAGGAATTACATACTTAGGGTGTGTCCCCTCTAGTCAAAATGAGTGCACTATAAAGGGAAAAGGTTGCCATTTGGGTCGTAGAGGGAAACTCCTCGTTGTGTTTGAGAAGAATAAAGGAAATAAACCTCTAAATGGAAGGAGAATGATCCCGACACATCAGAGAAAAGGAATAATGAATTAGTCTAAGCAATGAGTGACTCCATGGGTTTGAAGAGAGGAGATGATTGTGCAGTCCATGTTCTTTTCCCTCTGCATGTTAACGCTAGACCGGCTTGGGAAAAGCCGGATTCAGCAGAGTGCAGCCTGGTTTAACGTCCCATGTGCTTCTCATTTCCACACAGCGCTGCATTTAGAAAATACTGTCTGTCCGTGGCCCAAATCACACCCTATTCCCTGCATATTGTACTATGAGCCCGGGTTAAAAATAGTGCACTATGTGTCGGGGATAGGTTGTGATATAGAATGCAGTTTCTTGGCCGCTGCAACTGGCATTTCCCTGCTGTATTATTGAATCAGAGAAGTGACCTGCTAGCTGTGGCAGTATATTGAGTTTCAATATTGGAGTGAGTGCAGCGAACACACATATCACCAAGGATGCAGACTTCTGCAATGTTAAAAAACAACAACAACAAAAACAATATCATAACACAAAATGAAAGGAAACTGTTCTTCAGTGTGATTAGTATGTCAGGAGACATATCTTTTTGATTTTTGGATTCAGACACAAAGAATCGCACACACACACACACACACACACACACACACACACACACACACACACACACACACACACACACACACACACACACACACACACACACACACACACACACACACACACACACACACACACACACACACACACACACACACACACACACACACACACACACACACACACACACACACACACACACACACACACACACAGCGGTTGAAAGTGGGGATCTGAAGAATGAACGTCTTGGATGTCTTTCTGTCAAGCTGCTGTTGACAAGACTTCCTTGGAGGGATGCTTTCAAACAGACCTCCACGGTGTGACTCAATGTGAATCACACGAGCTCACAGAGCACACAGACCTAACACGTTATCGAGGAGAGTCGGAGACTAGGGCTGAAGCCTGAATGTCAGTCATTTCACACTGAAGGTTGGGAATAAAGTGTTTCTCTAGAGCCTTATGTCAAGAGTATAAGACTCTGTAACCATTGAACCTGTCTGTAGACAGCCCAAGTGACTCTTGGGTAATGATGGGTTTTTTTCTCTGCTCTTTTCCCAAATTGAAATTGCATTGAGACATCTCTATGTCATTTCTATGACAGCTCAATGTCCCTCATGCACCTGGGGTCTATATCTGACCCAACCCTTACATATGGCATCTCTCAGTTGTTAGACACTAGGGCTAGGTTAACAGGGTATCAGTATGCACACATATTATTATTATTATTGCATTATTAGGACAGCGGAGTCAATCACCACCTTCCGGAGACACCTGAAACCCCACCTCTTTAAGGAATACCTAGGATAGGATAAGTATTCCCTCTCACCCCCCCCCCCTTTAAGATTTAGATGCACTATTGTAAAGTGACTGTTCCACTGGATGTCATAAGGTGAATGCACCAATTTGTAAGTCGCTCTGGATAAGAGCGTCTGCTAAATGACTTAAATGTAAATGTAAATGTACATCTCACACCCAAATCAGGTATGTATAGTAGGCAATGCTATGTACATGCGCATAATGATTCCACACGGGACGAGACCTTTTGTCTACATACTCATCTCATATGTATATACTGTACTCGATACCATCTACTGTATGCTGCTCTGTACCATCACTCATTCATATATCCTTATGTACATATTCTTTATCCCCTTACACTGTGTATAAGACAATAGTTTTGGAATTGTTAGTTAGATTACTTGTTGGTTATCACTGCATTGTCGGAACTAGAAGCACAAGCATTTCGCTACACTCGCATTAACATCTGCTAACCATGTGTATGTGACAAATACAATTTTGATTAGATTTGATTTGATTTGATTTAATCATCTGCACGAAACAACACAGTACAGGTACTCACACGACCAATCATTTAATCAAATGTATTTACAAAGCCATTTTCACATCAGCCCACCAGCGGACATTGGAACAATAATCGACAGCCCAATGGTGAACCAAAGGGCACATTTATAACAATTACAATCAGGGAGATGGGGATCAGGTGTGCGTAAGGACACAGTTCCAGAGGGCACCGTGACATTGATTTGTATTTTGTCAGAATCAAGTCTGACATTTCAAAGTGGAAATACAAAAGTGAAATATACTATACGTTTTGCGTTTCCTGCAGGAAAATTCTCAGCATTAAAGAGTAATCAAATTTCGGTCCTACATCTGTAGCTGTATATTCGCTCATGGCAGTAGGACATTTGTATTCGGTCTTATGTATCAACATTTAAAATTGTGTTTTTTTTTACATTGGATAAATGTAGAGACATGCATACACTGAAGTTGAGTCGTTGAGGAACAATGGGAAAATAAAATACAACATTTTGGTACATATACTGAAGAGCTCTACTTTGCCCTTAGTTTGCAGATGTAATCTGGAGACCGGTGTTTTATACAACAGCCTTCTGTGTGTTCTCTTTTCAACTCTCTCCCACATATTTGCAATCAAGTGCCAGTACTCTGCTCCTACCGGACATTCCACTGATATCAAAACTCTATCCTCCAGAAAGTAGAGAGCATTAGTAACACAAGTTCTTTGTGATATCTTTCAAAACAGGATTACCTACACATACTGAGCAGCTCATGTTATAGACAGAAGCGTGCTACATGACAGACAATTCCGAACTCATCTCTCGGCATTTCCAGCCCATCCATTATCTCAACCAATCATGGCCAACGGGAAGGTTCCTGAACTTTTCCGGGGATAAACCAGCTAGGCTCGTAATTTAACAATTTAATTCGTATTTACAGATGGCATACAAGTTTGTTATTAAGGCACATGAAAGTTCACATGTTCCAGAAGGCATTTTTGCTCCCCCAAAAAACAAATGTTTACATTCAAATGTCTCTCCTGTGAAGTAGCGAAGAGCGACATATACCTAGTTTCCTGAAACAAGTCAGTTAATTCCCTGAAAACTTTCAGATTTTCAACTTTTGAGATGAATCCTATAATCTGGGAACATGACAATGCATAAGTCCTCAGAGGAGATAGGATAGAGTAAGACAGTGAAAATAGACAAAATATAGATCAATTTTTCTGTTGGAGAGTCACTCTAGGTCCACTAAGATGTCCTGTATGTCTGCTTGAGAGTCTCTCTGGATCCACTAAGATGTCCTGTCTGTCACCCTGAGAGTCTCTCTCGAGTACAGTGGACAGATAACACACAGACAGAGGGAGGGAAAGGGGGGATGGAGAAAGAGAGAGAGAGAGAGAGAGAGAGAATGAGAGAGGGGGGGCAGAGGGAGAGACAGAGACAGAGAGACAGCGAGAGAGAGAGAGAGAGAGAGAGAGAGAGAGAGAGAGAGAGAGAGAGAGAGAGAGAGAGAGAGAGAGAGAGAGAGAGAGAGAGAGAGAGAGAGAGAGAGAGAGAGAGAGAGAGAGAGAGAGTGGGAGAGACAGAGACAGAGAGAGAGAGAGAGAGAGAGAGAGAGAGAGAGAGAGAGAGAGAGAGAGAGAGAGAGAGAGAGAGAGACAGAGACAGAGACAGAGACAGAGACAGAGATGAATTTGTGCTCAATGACTGTTTCACATACAACTTATTAGGTCATGTAGATAATGTTCCCTTCCATCACGTACTGTTTTGTGCTGCAGGTTATTACAGAATGTACTGTACGTGCTTTTAAAACATGATGTCTAATGGAAGGATCTATAGGGTTGTAGAGAAGCATGTACTGTTCAAGCACTGCTAAGAGCAGTAGCTGGACAAAAATCTAGCTTGATGTGTTCTCCACGTGCTCGCAAGAAAATAGCTGGCAAATTACACAAATACTGCAATTCTAACATTCTTGCGATTCTGCTGTACCTCTTAAAAGACTGTAGTAAATAGTCTTTGTATGAGAAATAAATGTGTAACCTGTGGGGAAACCCCAAGGGACTTGAGGGAGATATTTTTTTTTACAAGGCTTTGAGTAAAACAAAATGAAAACACATCTAGCAGCACCTCAGGACCGAAACAACAGAGATGATCACAAACAATTGTAGTAAATCAGGAGTTAAAAACCATGTGAAACCCACGTGAGAATTTGTCACAAACAACAGGAAATGCAATGGGTACATACATGGGGGCGCTTTTATTTTGAAATTCCATTAATTTCTCTAACAGTAATTACCTATCTTTTAAATACACAGTAAATTGAGAGTTAAAATAGCTACATAAGAATTTATTACAAACAACAGGTACGGCAATGGGACCGTTGATGGGGGGGGGCTTTTATTTTGAAATCCCATTAATTACTCTAACAGTAATTACCTATCTTTTAAATACACAGTAAATTGGGAGTTAAAATAGCTACATAAGAATTTATTACAAACAACAGGTACGGCAATGGGACCGTTGATGGGGGGGCTTTTATTTTGAAATCCCATTAATTACTCTAACAGTAATTACCTATCTTTTAAATACACAGTAAATTGGGAGTTAAAATAGCTACATAAGAATTTATTACAAACAACAGGTACGGCAATGGGACCGTTGATGGGGGGGGGCTTTTATTTTGGAATTCCATTAATTACTCTAACAGTAATTACCTATCTTTTAAATACACAGTAAATTGGGAGTTAAAATAGCTACATAAGAATGTATTACAAACAACAGGTACGGCAATGGGACCGTTGATGGGGGGGGGGCTTTATTTTTGGAATTCCATTTATTTTCTGCCTCTATGAACAATTGGCTCTGTTTAAAGACGTAGCTCGATCTCTTTAATGTGAGTGGACATGAGATTGTGATTAACGACGGTAGTAATGGTTTACTCCGTGCAGCATATGAGAACACGAGAGGAACGGCCTCAGAGTTGTGATTGAACTAGACAGAGGAGTCACCTTCCTGACCTCCACGTTGCAAAAAGGAGAAAGCAGCACAGCGTTTGGAATGCACAACATGCTCTCTCTACTCACCCTGTGTGTGTGTGTGTGTGTGTGTGTGTGTGTGTGTGTGTGTGTGTGTGTGTGTGTGTGTGTGTGTGTGTGTGTGTGTGTGTGTGTGTGTGTGTGTGTGTGTGTGTGTGTGTGTGTGTGTGTGTGTGTGTGTGTGTGTGCGCGTGTGTGTGTGTGTCTATCTTTTCTTCCGTTCTTTTCTATTGCATGTGGGTTTGTTATTTTCCATCCAGCCACATTGTATTTTCTTTACTCTATCTCAACTATTCTATAAAACATGTGATTAGTTTATTCACTGATCTGAAATGGCGTGTGAAATGAAAATACATGTGGTTGGTGCTGTTGCAATATCCTCTCTGTTTAAATATTTAAAAATAAATTAAAAAGACTATGGCATTTGAAGTACAGTATTTTCTCAAGGGGAGAATAATTGATTACTCTGAGGGGTTTGTGGTGATGATGCTGGCCACCTTCACACTGAGGGATGTGCATCCATCTGGTTGTGCCTCTAGCAGGGTATGTATTATATGTCAAAACACATTCAGAGATCCTGGGGACTCTTGGGGCAGAATACTGCCATCGTTTAGCCTTAAAAGGATCGGGCCCTTTTTTTCAATTTTCGCCCTGAGAATTATATACCCAAATCTAACTGCCTGTAGCTCAGGACCTGAAGCAAGGATATGAATATTCTTGATACCATTTGAAATTAAACACTTTGAAGTTTGTGGAAATGTGAAATTAATGTAGAAGAATATAACACATTAGATCTGGTAAAAGATCATTCAAAGAAAACCAAATGTGTTTTCTATTTTCTTTTGTTCCATCAGCTTTTAAATGTAAGAGAAAGGCCATTATGTGACTTAGGAGTCTAGGCACAATTTATATTTTGGCCACTAGATGGCAGCAGTGTATATGCATTTTTTTGACTGATCCAATGAACCATTGCATTACTGTTCAAAATGTTGTTTATTGGTTTATTGATCATTTTCAAGTTCATAACTGTGCACTCTCCTCAAACAATAGCATGGTATTCTTTCACTGTAATAGCTACTGTAAATTGGTCAGTGCAGTTAGATTAACAAGAATGTAAGCTTTCTGCTCATATAAGACATGTCTATGTCCTGGGAAATGTTCTTGTTACTTGCAACATCATGCTAATCACATTAGCATTCATTAGCTGAACCGTCCCGCAGGTGGGACACACACACACACACACACACACACACACACACACACACACACACACACACACACACACACACACACACACACACACACACACACACACACACACACACACACACACACACACACACACACACACACACACACACACACACACCGATCCTGGACCAACTCAAACATCAAAACAAATAATTATACTTTTCTACCACTACCAGTAACATATTTTTATGCAAATATTCTAGAATCTTCTTAGAGAAAATATGCACATTTTCCCACCAGTGGTGTTTCCACAAAATACTTTTTTTTCCGCTTAAGTTTTCATTAAGAGCACAAAAATCTGAAGTTACATTTTTTTCCCATTGCATTTTCAACTCTACCCATAAATTTGTCAGAAAAACTGTTGGTTAAATAGCAAATGTGCCCACTCTGGTCTTGGCATCTGCTCTCTAGCCAACAGTTCACAGATACAGTGAGGGTAGGCTAGTCTACATGATGAGATTATTATGGATAAGAGAGAGAATATTTAGTGAGTCAAACAGCAGTCAAGCATTAATCATCATGTCACCAGAATAAGACCCTCGAAATGTATTGAAAGGAGCATCAAGATAACCATGCACTTTCACTACCCTGTGAAGTTCCTCATAATTGATTTAATCTGTAGCCTAATAAACTGCATGGTTTCCCAAGTCATAGTGGGAGGACCACACACCATCATCGCGTGACTCCAAGTTTACTTCAATATTATCGTTATATTATATCTATATTCGTGCCTAAATGTGTTTCCACCGCTATTTCTCACATAATATACTTTTTACCGGCATAAAACGATCCCACCATATGGAACGAACAAATGATCTGTCAGCATTTGTCAAATTGTGCTGAAACTTCCTGTTCACATCACAGCTGTCCTGAGCTGTTGTGATTTTATTTTAATAGTATGACTATACAAGCATAAAAACTGTGGAAAACAAACGTGGTTACAAGCATGTCTCTGAGATATACACAGCAACCAATCAAACTCATCTGAAAATTGCTTTTGTGATGCTGTGTGTTTTAGGACCAAATGGAACTGCCTCAGCCAATTAAAAAAGGGGAAATGAAAAAGGGGAAATGGGTTTTCAATTTGATTGACAAGTTGCTAATTCAACAGCCGAATGGAACCAAGGTGGGTGCAGATAGAAGCAGAATTGTCTACAGTGTAGCTCAAACAACACTTGCAGTTAAAGGCTGGAAAGACCTTTTAGTGAATTACAGATTTTTGGAGGATACACAGTCAAGGTAGTCTTCATTACTCCATGTGTTTGTCAGGCAAGTTTATATACACTCACCGGACAGTTTATTAGGTGTCACACATCTAGTACTGGGTAGGACCCCCTGTTGCCTCCAGAACTTCCTGAATTCGTTGGGACATTCTACAAGGTGTCGGAAACGTTCCACAGGAATGTTGGTCCATGATGATGCAATGGCATTATGCAGTTGCTGCAGATTGGACAGAGGCATATTAATGCTGCAAACAGTCCGTTCCATCTGGATTACATATATTGGTTTCCTGCCCGTGAATTCATGGCAAATAAGCTTTCTCAAGATAACTAGCTAGCGATTGTACCAAGCTAGCTAACTCATGTTAGTGAAATTTGATTTGATTGATTTGAATAAACCATCTTATTTTTTATGTTTCTACTGTCTCCTGACTCCATTAGAGGGACTGCACAGTGAGCATTTGTCACTAAGAAGGTTTCCTCCAAAGTTATGAGCAGGCTGTCATCATTATCCTGAGTGAGTGGAGAGCTTAACGACAAACTTCATCTCATTCAACAAGACTGACAGAAGGAGTCAACACCTACACAGGACCGTTCTACAAGACTGACAGAAGGAGTCAACGCCTACACAGAACCATTCAACAAGACTGACAGAAGGAGTCAACACCTACACAGAACCATTCAACAAGACTGACAGAAGGAGTCAACACCTACACAGAACCGTTCTACAAGACTGACAGAAGGAGTCAACGCCTACACAGAACCGTTCTACAAGACTGACAGAAGGAGTCAACACCTACACAGAACCGTTCAACAAGACTGACAGAAGGAGTCAACACCTACACAGAACCGTTCTACAAGACTGACAGAAGGAGTCAACACCTACACAGAACCGTTCTGCAAGACTGACAGAAGGAGTCAACACCTACACAGAACCGTTCTACAAGACTGACAGAAGGAGTCAACGCCTACACAGAACCGTTCTACAAGACTGACAGAAGGAGTCAACACCTACACAGAACCGTTCTACAAGACTGACAGAACCGTTCTACAAGACTGACAGAAGGAGTCAACACCTACACAGAACCGTTCTACAAGACCGACAGAAGGAGTCAACACCTACACAGAACCGTTCTACAAGACTGACAGAAGGAGTCAACGCCTACACAGAACCGTTCTACAAGACTGACAGAAGGAGTCAACGAACCGTTCTACACAGAACCGTTCTACAAGACCGACAGAAGGAGTCAACACCTACACAGAACCGTTCTACAAGACTGACAGAAGGAGTCAACGCCTACACAGAACCGTTCTACAAGACTGACAGAAGGACTGTCAACACCTACACAGAACCGTTCTACAAGACCGGCAGAAGGAGTCAACACCTACACAGAACCGTTCAAAGACTGACAGAAGGAGTCAACGACCACAGAACCGTTCTACAAGACTGACAGAAGGAGTCAATGCCTACACAGAACCGTTCTACAAGACCGACAGAACCGTTCTACGAGACTGACAGAAGGAGTCAACGCCTACACAGAACCGTTCTACAAGACTGACAGAAGGAGTCAACGCCTACACAGAACCGTTCTACAAGACTGACAGAAGGAGTCAACGCCTACACAGAACCGTTCTACAAGACCGACAGAAGGAGTCAACGCCTACACAGAACCGTTCTACAAGACTGACAGAAGGAGTCAACACCTACACAGAACCGTTCTACAAGACTGACAGAAGGAGTCAACGCCTACACAGAACCGTTCTACAAGACTGACAGAAGGAGTCAACGCCTACACAGAACCGTTCTACAAGACTGACAGAAGGAGTCAACGCCTACACAGAACCGTTCTACAAGACTGACAGAAGGAGTCAACACCTACACAGAACCGTTCTACAAGACTGACAGAAGGAGTCAACGCCTACACAGAACCGTTCTACAAGACTGACAGAAGGAGTCAACACCTACACAGAACCGTTCTACAAGACTGACAGAAGGAGTCAACACCTACACAGAACCGTTCTACAAGACTGACAGAAGGAGTCAACACCTACACAGAACCGTTCAACAAGACTGACAGAAGGAGTCAACACCTACACAGAACCGTTCAACAAGACTGACAGAAGGAGTCAACACCTACACAGAACCGTTCTACAAGACCGACAGAACCGTTCTACAAGACTGACAGAAGGAGTCAACACCTACACAGAACCGTTCTACAAGACTGACAGAAGGAGTCAACACCTACACAGAACCGTTCTACAAGACTGACAGAAGGAGTCAACGCCTACACAGAACCGTTCAACAAGACTGACAGAAGGAGTCAACGCCTACACAGAACCGTTCAACAAGACTGACAGAAGGAGTCAACACCTACACAGAACCGTTCTACAAGACCGACAGAAGGAGTCAACGCCTACACAGAACCGTTCTACAAGACTGACAGAAGGAGTCAACACCTACACAGAACCGTTCTACAAGACTGACAGAAGGAGTCAACGCCTACACAGAACCGTTCTACAAGACTGACAGAAGGAGTCAACGCCTACACAGAACCGTTCTACAAGACCGGCAGAAGGAGTCAACACCTACACAGAACCGTTCTACAAGACTGACAGAAGGAGTCAACGCCTACACAGAACCGTTCTACAAGACTGACAGAAGGAGTCAACGCCTACACAGAACCGTTCTACAAGACCGACAGAAGGAGTCAACGCCTACACAGAACCGTTCTACAAGACTGACAGAAGGAGTCAACGCCTACACAGAACCGTTCTACAAGACCGGCAGAAGGAGTCAACGCCTACACAGAACCGTTCTACAAGACCGGCAGAAGGAGTCAACGCCTACACAGAACCGTTCTACAAGACTGACAGAAGGAGTCAACACCTACACAGGACCGTTCTACAAGACCGACAGAAGGAGTCAACGCCTACACAGAACCGTTCTACAAGACTGACAGAAGGAGTCAACGCCTACACAGAACCGTTCTACAAGACTGACAGAAGGAGTCAACGCCTACACAGAACCGTTCTACAAGACTGACAGAAGGAGTCAACACCTACACAGAACCGTTCAACAAGACTGACAGAAGGAGTCAACACCTACACAGAACCGTTCTACAAGACTGACAGAAGGAGTCAACACCTACACAGAACCGTTCTACAAGACTGACAGAAGGAGTCAACACCTACACAGAACCGTTCTACAAGACTGACAGAAGGAGTCAACACCTACACAGAACCGTTCTACAAGACTGACAGAACCGTTCTACAAGACCGACAGAACCGTTCTACAAGACTGACAGAAGGAGTCAACACCTACACAGAACCGTTCTACAAGACCGACAGAACCGTTCTACAAGACTGACAGAAGGAGTCAACACCTACACAGAACCGTTCTACAAGACCGGCAGAAGGAGTCAACACCTACACAGAACCGTTCTACAAGACTGACAGAAGGAGTCAACACCTACACAGAACCTCTACACAGAACCGTTCTACAAGACTGACAGAAGGAGTCAACACCTACACAGAACCGTTCTACAAGACTGACAGAAGGAGTCAACGCCTACACAGAACCGTTCTACAAGACCGACAGAAGGAGTCAACGCCTACACAGAACCGTTCTACAAGACCGGCAGAAGGAGTCAACGCCTACACAGAACCGTTCTACAAGACTGACAGAAGGAGTCAACACCTACACAGAACCGTTCTACAAGACCGACAGAAGGAGTCAACGCCTACACAGAACCGTTCTACAAGACTGACAGAAGGAGTCAACGCCTACACAGAACCGTTCTACAAGACTGACAGAAGGAGTCAACGTTCTACACAGAACCGTTCTACAAGACTGACAGAAGGAGTCAACACCTACACAGAACCGTTCTACAAGACCGACAGAAGGAGTCAACACCTACACAGAACCGTTCTACAAGACTGACAGAAGGAGTCAACACCTACACAGAACCGTTCTACAAGACTGACAGAAGGAGTCAACACCTACACAGAACCGTTCTACAAGACTGACAGAAGGAGTCAACACCTACACAGAACCGTTCTACAAGACCGACAGAACCGTTCTACAAGACTGACAGAACCGTTCTACAAGACTGACAGAAGGAGTCAACACCTACACAGAACCGTTCTACAAGACCGACAGAACCGTTCTACAAGACTGACAGAAGGAGTCAACACCTACACAGAACCGTTCTACAAGACCGGCAGAAGGAGTCAACACCTACACAGAACCGTTCTACAAGACTGACAGAAGGAGTCAACACCTACACAGAACCGTTCTACAAGACTGACAGAAGGAGTCAACACCTACACAGAACCGTTCTACAAGACTGACAGAAGGAGTCAACACCTACACAGAACCGTTCTACAAGACCGACAGAAGGAGTCAACACCTACACAGAACCGTTCTACAAGACTGACAGAAGGAGTCAACACCTACACAGAACCGTTCTACAAGACCGACAGAAGGAGTCAACACCTACACAGAACCGTTCTACAAGACTGACAGAAGGAGTCAACACCTACACAGAACCGTTCTACAAGACTGACAGAAGGAGTCAACACCTACACAGAACCGTTCTACAAGACTGACAGATGGAGTCAACACCTACACAGAACCGTTCTACAAGACCGGCAGAAGGAGTCAACGCCTACACAGAACCGTTCTACAAGACCGAGAACCGTTCTACAAGACCGACAGAACCGTTCTACAAGACCGACAGAACCGTCAAAGACCTGACAGAACCGTTCTACAAGACCGACAGAAGGAGTCAACACCTACACAGAACCGTTCTACAAGACCGGCAGAAGGAGTCAACACCTACACAGAACCGTTCTACAAGACCGGCAGAAGGAGTCAACACCTACACAGAACCGTTCTACAAGACCGGCAGAAGGAGTCAACACCTACACAGAACCGTTCTACAAGACCGGCAGAAGGAGTCAACACCTACACAGAACCGTTCTACAAGACCGGCAGAAGGAGTCAACACCTACACAGAACCGTTCTACAAGACCGACAGAAGGAGTCAACACCTACACAGAACCGTTCTACAAGACCGACAGAAGGAGTCAACACCTACACAGAACCGTTCTACAAGACTGACAGAAGGAGTCAACACCTACACAGAACCGTTCTACAAGACCGACAGAAGGAGTCAACACCTACACAGAACCGTTCTACAAGACCGACAGAAGGAGTCAACACCTACACAGAACCGTTCTACAAGACCGACAGAAGGAGTCAACACCTACACAGAACCGTTCTACAAGACCGACAGAAGGAGTCAACACCTACACAGAACCGTTCTACAAGACCGGCAGAAGGAGTCAACACCTACACAGAACCGTTCTACAAGACCGACAGAAGGAGTCAACACCTACACAGAACCGTTCTACAAGACCGACAGAAGGAGTCAACACCTACACAGAACCGTTCTACAAGACCGACAGAAGGAGTCAACACCTACACAGAACCGTTCTACAAGACCGACAGAAGGAGTCAACGCCTACACAGAACCGTTCTACAAGACCGACAGAACCGTTCTACAAGACCGGCAGAAGGAGTCAACACCTACACAGAACCGTTCTACAAGACCGACAGAAGGAGTCAACACCTACACAGAACCGTTCTACAAGACCGGCAGAAGGAGTCAACACCTACACAGAACCGTTCTACAAGACCGGCAGAAGGAGTCAACACCTACACAGAACCGTTCTACAAGACCGGCAGAAGGAGTCAACACCTACACAGAACCGTTCTACAAGACCGGCAGAAGGAGTCAACACCTACACAGAACCGTTCTACAAGACCGGCAGAAGGAGTCAACGCCTACACAGAACCGTTCTACAAGACCGGCAGAAGGAGTCAACACCTACACAGAACCATTCTACAAGACCGGCAGAAGGAGTCAACACCTACACAGAACCGTTCTACAAGACCGGCAGAACCGTTCTACAAGACCGGCAGAAGGAGTCAACACCTACACAGAACCGTTCTACAAGACCGACAGAAGGAGTCAACGCCTACACAGAACCGTTCTACAAGACCGACAGAAGGAGTCAACAAGACACAGAACCGTTCTACAAGACCGACAGAAGGAGTCAACAAGACACAGAACCGTTCTACAAGACCGACACAAGAAGAAGAGTCAACACCTACACAGAACCGTTCTACAAGACCGACAGAAGGAGTCAACACCTACACAGAACCGTTCTACAAGACCGACAGAAGGAGTCAACACCTACACAGAACCGTTCTACAAGACCGACAGAAGGAGTCAACGCCTACACAGAACCGTTCTACAAGACCGACAGAAGGAGTCAACACCTACACAGAACCGTTCTACAAGACCGGCAGAAGGAGTCAACACCTACACAGAACCGTTCTACAAGACCGACAGAACCGTTCTACAAGACCGACAGAACCGTTCTACAAGACTGACAGAACCGTTCTACAAGACCGACAGAACCGTTCTACAAGACCGGCAGAACCGTTCTACAAGACCGACAGAACCGTTCTACAAGACCGACAGAACCGTTCTACAAGACCGGCAGAACCGTTCTACAAGACTGACAGAAGGAGTCAACACCTACACAGAACCGTTCTACAAGACCGGCAGAAGGAGTCAACACCTACACAGAACCGTTCTACAAGACCGGCAGAAGGAGTCAACACCTACACAGAACCGTTCTACAAGACCGGCAGAAGGAGTCAACGCCTACACAGAACCGTTCTACAAGACCGGCAGAAGGAGTCAACACCTACACAGAACCGTTCTACAAGACCGGGAGAAGGAGTCAACACCTACACAGAACCGTTCTACAAGACCGGCAGAAGGAGTCAACGCCTACACAGAACCGTTCTACAAGACCGGCAGAACCGTTCTACAAGACCGGCAGAAGGAGTCAACACCTACACAGAACCGTTCTACAAGACCGGCAGAAGGAGTCAACACCTACACAGAACCGTTCTACAAGACCGGCAGAAGGAGTCAACACCTACACAGAACCGTTCTACAAGACCGGCAGAAGGAGTCAACGCCTACACAGAACCGTTCTACAAGACCGGCAGAAGGAGTCAACACCTACACAGAACCGTTCTACAAGACCGGCAGAAGGAGTCAACACCTACACAGAACCGTTCTACAAGACCGGCAGAAGGAGTCAACGCCTACACAGAACCGTTCTACAAGACCGGCAGAACCGTTCTACAAGACCGGCAGAAGGAGTCAACACCTACACAGAACCATTCTACAAGACCGGCAGAAGGAGTCAACACCTACAAGACCGGCAGAACCGTTCTACAAGACCGACAGAAGGAGTCAACACCTACACAGAACCGTTCTACAAGACCGATAGAACCGTTCTACAAGACTGACAGAAGGAGTCAACGCCTACACAGAACCGTTCTAAAAGACCGACAGAACCGTTCTACGAGACTGACAGAAGGAGTCAATGCCTACACAGAACCGTTCTACAATACCGACAGGACCGTTCTACAAGACCGACAGAACCATTCTACGAGACTGACAGAAGGAGTCAACGCCTACACAGAACCGTTCTACAAGACCGACAGAACCGTTCTACGAGACTGACAGAAGGAGTCAACGCCTACACAGAACCATTCTACAAGACTGACAGAAGGAGTCAACGCCTACACAGAACCGTTCTACAAGACTGACAGAAGGAGTCAGCGCCTACACAGAACCGTTCTACAAGACTGACAGAAGGAGTCAACGCCTACACAGAACCGTTCTACAAGACCGGCAGAACCGTTCTACAAGACTGACAGAAGGAGTCAACGCCTAGACAGAACCGTTCTACAAGACCGACAGGACCGTTCTACAAGACCGACAGAACCGTTCTACGAGACTGACAGAAGGGTCAAAGCCTACACAGAACCGTTCTACAAGACTGACAGAAGGAGTCAACGCCTACACAGAACCGTTCTACAAGACCGACAGGACCGTTCTACAAGACCGACAGAACCGTTCTATGAGACTGACAGAAGGAGTCAACGCCTACACAGAACCGTTCTACAAGACTGACAGAAGGAGTCAACGCCTACACAGAACCGTTCTACAAGACTGACAGAAGGAGTCAACGCCTACACAGAACCGTTCTACAAGACCGACAGAACCGTTCTACAAGACTGACAGAAGGAGTCAACGCCTACACAGAACCGTTCTACAAGACTGACAGAAGGAGTCAACGCCTACACAGAACCGTTCTACAAGACCGACAGAACCGTTCTACAAGACTGACAGAAGGAGTCAACGCCTACACAGAACCGTTCTACAAGACTGACAGAAGGAGTCAACGCCTACACAGAACCGTTCTACAAGACTGACAGAAGGAGTCAATGGCTACACAGAACCGTTCTACAAGACCGACAGAACCGTTCTACAAGACTGACAGAAGGAGTCAACGCCTACACAGAACCGTTCTACAAGACTGACAGAAGGAGTCAATGGCTACACAGAACCGTTCTACAAGACCGACAGAACCGTTCTACAAGACCGACAGAAGGAGTCAATGGCTACACAGAACCGTTCTACAAGACCAACAGAACCGTTCTACAAGACTGACAGAAGGAGTCAACGCCTACACAGAACCGTTCTACAAGACTGACAGAAGGAGTCAACGCCTACACAGAACCGTTCTACAAGACTGACAGAAGGAGTCAACGCCTACACAGAACCGTTCTACAAGACTGACAGAAGGAGTCAACGCCTACACAGAACCGTTCTACAAGACCGACAGAACCGTTCTACAAGACTGACAGAAGGAGTCAACGCCTACACAGAACCGTTCTACAAGACTGACAGAAGGAGTCAACGCCTACACAGAACCGTTCTACAAGACTGACAGAAGGAGTCAATGGCTACACAGAACCGTTCTACAAGACCGACAGAACCGTTCTACAAGACTGACAGAAGGAGTCAACGCCTACACAGAACCGTTCTACAAGACTGACAGAAGGAGTCAATGGCTACACAGAACCGTTCTACAAGACCGACAGAACCGTTCTACAAGACCGACAGAAGGAGTCAATGGCTACACAGAACCGTTCTACAAGACCAACAGAACCGTTCTACAAGACTGACAGAAGGAGTCAACGCCTACACAGAACCGTTCTACAAGACTGACAGAAGGAGTCAACGCCTCACAGAACCGTTCTACAAGACTGACAGAAGGAGTCAACGCCTACACAGAACCGTTCTACAAGACCGACAGAACCGTTCTACAAGACTGACAGAAGGAGTCAACGCCTACACAGAACCGTTCTACAAGACTGACAGAAGGAGTCAACGCCTACACAGAACCGTTCTACAAGACCGACAGAACCGTTCTACAAGACTGACAGAAGGAGTCAACGCCTACACAGAACCGTTCTACAAGACTGACAGAAGGAGTCAACGCCTACACAGAACCGTTCTACAAGACCGGCAGAAGGAGTCAACGCCTACACAGAACCGTTCTACAAGACCGACAGAAGGAGTCAACGCCTACACAGAACCGTTCTACAAGACCGACAGAAGGAGTCAATGGCTACACAGAACCGTGATTCACTGTCTGTAGGAGCGATCCATTTTTATGAATGGGGTGTTGTACCTAATAAACTGTCCGGCAGGAGCCGGTATAAAATTCTAACAGAGAGACACTGTCAAGCATTTGTTGTGATACACAGTGATGAACTGCAGTCAAGTAACACCAGAGTCATTAGGAACCTCAATACAGGAAGGAAATACACGGTTTGTTGTTTTAAACGTTATAAGTCAAGTCACACCAGAGAACGTCATGTTGTTTGCTGTGACAGACCAGTGACAGTCCCCAGCTGTACACACCAGGGTAAGTCATGATCCCCAGATATCAAGTATCAAACCACTCCCTTGTCTCAATCAGCTCCTTGTGAAGGATGATTATTCCTGGAATGTCATTCTATTCCCTGAATAGTGCACTACTTTTGACCAGGGCCCTATTCGGGGAATAGGGTTCAATTTAGGGAACAGGGTTATATATATTTATATCTGCAATCCCTGTTTAGCAGTATAACCTGCTCCACCAACACCACCGTCAAATACCAGCAAGGACATCTCCCTTATTATTATCTAAATACCAGCAGGACATCTCCCTGATTATTAACTAAATACCAGCAGGACATCTCCCTGATTATTAACTAAATACCAGCAGGACATCTCCCTGATTATTAACTAAATACCAGCAAGGACATCTCCCTGATTATTAACTAAATACCAGCAGGACA